>NC_056729.1:585513998-585586498 GCF_019279795.1 Protopterus annectens | reverse complement strand
TCCAAGGTGGATCCCCCCTTGTGGAGTGGGATAACTGTAGCTGTGCACCACTCAGTGGGCACAAAGCCTGAGGTGAGGCTATGATTAAACATGACACTTAGGTGAGGTGCCAGTTTATTTTTTATTTCATGTAGTACACAGGCCGGGATGTCATCTGGTCCCATGGATGCTGTATTCTTAGCTTTGGATAGTGTGGTTTTTACCTGTGTGGCCATTATTTAGGGTGAATTTGGCAATCTTTCGGTATTGAGATGGGCCCTTTAGGGGGTGATAGGAGTGTGAAGTTGGCATTGAATCGATCTGCCAGGTATGGGCAATATCCTTGGGATCAGTATATTTAATGCCGTTCTGTTGTAGCTCAGAGCAGATTTGAGCATTGCTATTTAGATTCTTGACATAGCTATAGAATGCCTTGAAGTTGTCTTTTGAATCTTTTTACAATTTTATTTTCGTTACTAGCTTTGGAGGATTTTATGAGGGATCTCAAGTTCTTACAGAGGCTGGTAAGGGAGTTTTTTGCATCCTGGGATTTTCCTCTTTTCTGCAACAGTTTTTTACTTTTCTTGTAAAGTTTGTTTATGGCAGCGGACCACCATATTGGCTTTCTTATTTTGGAGGAGAGCGTCTTGGTTCTATTTGGGTACAGTGCTTTAGTGTAGGATTCAGCAGCTGAACTTCCAGTTCCTGTCTGCATGGGTGTCATGAAGTTTGTCACTTCTGACTTGAGTAGCATGAAGTTGGCTTTGCAGAAGTTTTTTACGGAAGTTTTATTACTGGGGGGTGGGGGAGGGATGTGGATGTCAAGGGTGATTAGCTTATGGTCAGACCTGGCCAACAAGGGGATGACCATAGGTGTGGAGCATCGATTTCCCATGTTGGTAATAATCAGGTCAAGGATATTGGAGCTCCTGATGGGACTATGGGTTAATTGATCCAAGGAATTGGAATTTATAAATTCTAAGAACCATTAGGCAAAGTATTGGTACACGAGTAGTTTTCCCAGTTAATGGCAGGCTAGTTGAAATCACCCAGTATTAGGTTGTTTGGTTGTACCTTAATATTTTCCAGTATGTTTAGAAAGGTGTCATTAGAATCTTGGGGCATGGTGGGGGATCTGTAACAAGCTACAATTTGTATTGCAGTCTTACCAAGTGTTAGTTGCACCTGGTGAATTTCAGACGCATTGTGTTGGGTAACTAGTCTGGTGGTGTGAATATCCTTGGTGAATATGGACACACCTCCACCTTTAGCATTTTGGTCCTGGTTTCGTGGCTGAAAAGTGTGGTAAAAGTTGTAGCCTGGTATTGCAGGGGTGCTCTCTGCAGCCTTGAACCAGGTTTCAGTTACTGCACAGATATCAATGTTCTCCATTTTTAAGAGTGCCTCGAGAGAGTGCATTTTGAGGTTTAGACTTCTAGCATTGAGTAGCAGTACCTTCAGATTTTGCATGTGTGTACCTGTTATGGTGGTCGTTTTGTCCTTTGAAATTTGCCTAAAAAAGGCACTATAGCGGTGGCAAGAGTCTTAGCCAGTCGAAAGGAGACATGCAGTGTCACAATCGACTATGGTTCCTTAACAAACTGCATGTCTCCATTTGACTGTTTTGAAACATTTTTCATTACTCTATATTTTATTTCTCACTCTGGATGATGTATAGCTGCACCACAAATGTATCATTTACACTGGGCTATGCATGCTATATCAATTGAGTGTGTACTATTCAGTGCACTGCAGGACCATAACAGACTCACATGATCCCTAAAAAAATATCTCTATGTGCTGTACTGTGCATATGTGCTTCAGACCATCTTCTGATGGTAGTTTAAGAAAGTTCATCCCAACCCATAAATCATGAAATTTTGGTTGTTGCTGTGATATGAGATGGTCATTTAAAAATAATGTGTTCCCCTCACACTATAATCTGTTTATACAGCTCTTCCCAAAACGAGAAGCTGATATTTGTGGTTCCTCATATTTCCATTGCAATTTATTTCTCTTTCTCTGTTGCATGTCTGCTACAGGCTCATAACTAATGCACTTAAAATTGTATCCACAGATTTTTTTTTTATTTTCTGTAATTTGAAATAGCTACACAAAATCAATACTTTCTTAAATGTTATCACATGAACTAAAATGCTGACTAAATGTATAAAACAGTGACATATTCTAATCATGTCCCAGGCACAGTATGTGGTAAGAGAAGCTTGAATTAATCATCTTCCATATAATTAATCACTCTAAGCTCACAGCCATCGACCTTGGATATGTGTTGAGCATTTTTGATCTTGACCCATGGATTAAACAATAGGTGCCATCAAAGGTGAAAATGACCATATACAGCTTGATGAGGCACTAACCACACTGTCTTCTGCATTGATCCCTAATTTTCATTTAAGTGAATGAGAGGCATAAATGATGGGCTGTTTACAATGTGTCCATTTGTTCAATGCATTTCTTTATTTGAGTTTATCAACTAAGTAATGCATTCACTCATTACAAAGTAGTGAGTTTAGGCATAGCCTGGTTGATTCCTGTGGAGAATCAATTGTCAGATTTTTTTTCTATTTCATGTATTTATTTATTGGAGCATGATGGGGGATGGTTGATATCCCTCTTTAGGAGTCGATGAATTTGTATCACTTTCTACAGAATTCAGCTCTGAGAACACATGGCCACAACATAAGGCTGTATGAGAGGTTAGTGCTGTTTTTTTTCTTGACTATTAATATTATTTCTTTAGAATTTTACTTTTTTATTGGTGGTGATGGTGGGATTATGATCTGAACTTGGTAGATTTCGTGAAAGGAAGACTTCTGACTTTGGGTTATGCTTTGGTAAGTTTTTTATATATAATGGCTATGTTTTATTGTTTTGGGAGTAGGTTGGTTATGTGAAGGTAGGTAAGTACTAGGCTATCTGCCTGAGGGCACCTATAAGCCTAGCTAGAATGCGTTGGCTTTCACCGCCCCCTTAGATTAGTTGCCTGTGCCTCTGTCCAGCAGAGCCTTTAGTTCCCTGTGCCTCTGTCCAGCAGAGCCACTGCAGTGATCCCCGGGGTAAATTTTCTGTTTCTTATCCACTCGTCAAGGTTTCTTTTGAAGAGTGTTAGTGAGGGGCTTTGCCTAATGCAGATTGGAATCCTGTTCCAAAGCATGGGGAGTCTCTGGGACAGGAATCTATCCCTCCAGCACGTCCTATTTATCGTTGTGGTGAGGTTTAGATCCCTAGAGAGTGTGGCTCTTGGGGATTTGTTTTTTTTTTTTAGGTGGAGCATGTCCATCAATTCTGGGTTGGACATGGCCTTGTATGTCAGGCAGAGATCACCTCCCTTCTCCTCGTGCTATCCCAATTTCTGCTGAATAGCTGCATACTTGAGCTGTTTGGTTAGCTGTTACATACCTACATCAACTTTATTACAAACTGAGATAAATACAAACTTGCAGTGTTATAAGATAGCACTGCATTTTATTTTTTTCTGTTTTATTGTTTCATTGAATATTGTGTTAAAAATAGTACTGCATTGAAGAAATGATGAGTTTTCTAGAAGGCAGACTTTATACCACACAGGTACATTACAGGTAAGTGATTTTTTAATGCTTGTGAAATTCCTATTTAAATTCTGATGAATTATTTATGTAATGTATGTGTTGTGTGCAACTGCTGGAGGAGCAGATAAGTAAAGTTATGAACGGATTGTACATTCTTTTGCAACATTTTGTGATTTTAATAGCTTAAAAGTTTGTAAACTAGGGTTTGTTTATTACAGATTACCCATCTTATTGCTTAGTATATGTAACAAGTTGTTTTCAATATGTGTGAGATTTTCTCACATTTTTTTTTTACTTCTAGTTGTTTAACTCTGTTAGGCCAGGCTATTTCTTTTTAACAAGTGTTATTTGATAGCCAACCCTTGTATATAATATTTTCTACAGATTGTAGAGACATTTTTATACTTGTGTATGCATATAAAATTCTTGGCAACTTTTTATACAGACTAGGCGAGCAGTTGTATATTTATCTAGGATATATTTATAAATGTATGCTTTTTTGTGTGTGTGTGTGTGTGTGTGTGTGTGTGTGTGTGTGTGTGTGTGTGTGTGTGTGTGTGTGTGTGTGTGTGTATAAATGTACAGGCCTTTATGTATGTGCAGTTTGGGAGTAGTCCTGTATTGTCTGAGGTCGGAATGTGACTGCCTAGCTGTAGCTAGCTTCCTGATAATGATCTTATGATCTGCATTTAGACATTTAGTGGCATAATCAAAAATTAGTGACATGGCCTTTCATCTTCAACAGGTCTACAACCGTTTTTTACATAAAAATGTTTCCACCCCAGCAATAGATGATACAATGCCTTTTCTGGGTTTTTGTGGAAAGGTGTCCATGTGCAGTCTTGGAATGGTTCTCAGCAACTACCCCTCCATAAGACATGCACTAAAGAGGGTGCTGGTCACTGGCCTTTTTGTAGAGGTAGACTCCCCTATCATGACTTCTCAGTTCCTGTCTCTGAGCTAGTTGGCTATCCAGTGGGTGACTCTAGGGGGTTTATTGACAATTTCGATTCCAAAATGGTGGTCGTCTGATGCATACCCTCTCCTCATGGCTCTCTACCCAGTAAATGGATTATACACTTAATTTAGTGAATTCTTGAATATAAACTACATCTTGTCAAATCTAAATCCTAGGAAAATAATCTGATCACTGAAACTTACATCTTCGCTGGGGATTACCGTTATAACTTTGCTCTAGTATTCTATAACAAGGTAACAGCGATCCTACACGTGGATCTTAGAGGCCTGATACTCTCAGCACCACAGTTACTGACAGCTCCCTCCAGGATCCCTTCTCAAGTATTTCGAAGGAAAACAAAATATGGACATTCAAACTACTAAAGCAAAATTTTCTTCTATCTCAAACTCACCAGAAAAGGAGGCAAAAAGACCTAGATCTGCTAAATGCACTCAAGATCCAATAAAAATTCAAGTGAAACAGAAAGGTGAAGGAACTCTTCAAATTGACGAGCTGAAAAGCGCCCTTCTCCCACTACACTCAGCGATCCAAGAGCTGTCAGAAAAAATGACCTCTTTCGGTTTCACAATAAATAAAATTGCTGATCGCCTGGACCTAGTGGAAAATAAATCTAAAGCAAATGAAATAGAGATTGAACATCTAAAAACTGAAATCCAACTCAGAGATAAAACAATATCTGACATTCAAGCTAAGGTTACAGACCTGGAGGCTAGAAGTAGAAGAAATAATTTGATCATCAGAGATCTATCCAAAAAATACGAGTCTCACCAATTAACTGACACTATCACTCAAATTTTTAATAATCTCATTCAAGTAAATAACTTCCATACTAAATACACCATCGAAAGAGTGCACAGAGCCCTACGGAAGCAACAGGCTTCTGCATTTCCAAGGCCCATCTATGTAAAAATGCTTAACCACCAGGATGCGCAAAATATTCTTTCAACCTTTAAATAATCAAGTAACTTTACTTGGAACAACCAGAAAATCTGTATTTAACAAGATTTACCTAATGAAATTAGAGAGAAGCATCACAAACTCTCCCCTTACTACTCGGATCTTATCACATAAAAAATAAAGTTCCAAATGAGATTTCCACACTCATTATCTTTCACTTTTAAAGAAACGAAACTATGTCAAATCCAAAGGAAGTGGATATAATCTTTATGAAATGTTTTGGCTCAATGCCTTCCACTTATTAACCTTCCTGGAGTCTTGTGTCTGCTGATTTAAGATGTCTTGTTGTTCTTAGTGCTCCTTCGGGCATCCGGTCGATATCAGCAAATTGTTGAAATCTTCAATTGTCTTGTGGATTTTACTGTTGTCTAGATGGGTCCTTTTACACTGCTTGCAGTTGCCCTGGGGATCAATAATCCATAAACACTGAGGAAGATCTAGAAGGTAACCCTCCTATAACCGGAAATACTGAAAACAAACTTCCTCTACCTTTTCGAAGCTGTCCCAACATCTTTAGCCTTGGAGCTACATGATAGCTTACTTCGCTATATTTATGAGCAACGGACTTCTCGAGAATGCTTCATTTAAATAGAGTATTGAGGTACTTTTCTTTGAGACATTCACTAACCTGCTAGTATGACTTGATCTTTCAGGGGTTTCTGAGCTCCGTTTATGTATACAAACCTATAATACTATCCGTGCTTGCTAGAAAACTGAATCTCAAGATGGATGTATTGTTTTCAATCCGCTATAGCAACAGGCAATTAAACAAACAGTACTGTACCTCGTTGGCCCTGGAAAATCAATACGTGACTTTTTGTTTGCCTTGAATTTAGAGCTGGTCATTATAAATGCATGTGTTCACCCTTTCTTGTTAAGATGTTGTTCTCTTCTGATGACTCCATTAGTTTCTCTCGAATATTGTCTATTTAGTTTAAATATGTCATTGTACAAACAAGTTAAAGGCTAAATATGAATATTACATTACTATGAAGAAACCGGTATGATTTGAAGCTTCTTAAGGTGTACAATGTCTTTCTCTACATCTCATTAGTCAAGTATAATAGAGGAGCTGTTTCTAATACCTTGTGTCATCTCAATAATATAATCCCCTAAAAGAGCATATTCAGGGTTTTTTTTAGACTTAACTGAATTCCATATTTTATGATAATCATCTTATAATGATCCATCCCCTCTAAACTACCCTTTAGGAACGGGAAGCTATAAGGATACGGTAAGAAGGGTCTTTAGATGACTTGTGGGGGAATCTTTTTGATGTTGTACTATAAGTGTAAATATTGTTGGTATTTCTTTGCATTTCACTTCATCTCCCTTTTAATTAAACTGCTTTCTGATATTGTATATAGTTCTTCTCCTCTCTCAATGGTAGGATTTTTGTGGCTAGGCATGGGGATAGACTTGAGAGAGGTATGTACCAGTACCTTATGTATTTATACTTACTACAAATTCACTAATTACCTTCTATTTTTATCTATACTACACTTCACTTACCTATATATCTTCGCTCAGTCTCTATTAAATAATGGTTAATTGTTGGAATATTACATCCTGGAATGTTAGGGGGCTTCAAATGAAGAGTGAAAGGAATTTGGTTTTACATTTGCTTTATAAATCCCAGGCTGACCTATGTTTTATACAAGAAACCCATATGAAAGATGCTGAATGGGGGAAGGAGAATAATAGAAAATGGGCAAAAGAAATTATAACGTCGGGTAACTCTAATAACTCTAGAGGAGTTGCTATCATTATCAACAAGTCTTTTAAACCTACGATTATTGACTGTGGGATGGATCAAGAGGGTAGATGGTGCTATTTTGTATGTTTGTCCCAGGAATTAAACAAACCTACCCTATTTCTTAATGTGTATAGCCCCTGTTCGGATCAACAAGACTTTATTATGGAGATCTACAACCTCCTTCTTAAATTCCCGAACCATATGTTTATTTTGGGGGATGACTGGAATATGGTCATTGACCCTAACATAGATAAACCATCAAACCTGAATCTACAGGATTCCCTAGTCTTAAAAGAGTTGATCCTTGATTTTGATCTGACTGATCCCGTCTCATTTGAATGTGGCCCAGAGAATAATAATAGCTTTACTTACTACTTAAAATGTCACCATTCTTGGTCACGTATAGACTTCTTCCTAATATCCAACTTCTTAACAAATGAACAAATCAAACTTCGAATGGAACCTAGATTTTTATCGGACCACTCAAAAATAATCCTGGAGATAGACTTTAAGGATAACTCACCCCCGGTGTATAAAAATTATAATTGGACACTAAATAGTAATTTACTTAAAGAACAATCAATAAAGGAGGAAATTTCCTATACTCTTAAAGAATTCTTCTCCCCCCCTCGCGATAGGGACATTCCTTTCGATGTTCGATGGGCTGCTTGTAAAACAGTATTGAGAGGGATTTTCATTAAGAAAGCTACCTATCTTAAAAAATTCAACAAAGCTCGGGAGGATAAATTAAGATCAGAAATAAAGACCCTGGACGATAAGCTTCTAGAGAGATTCTCCCCTGAACTAGAAAAACAATTATTTATCAAACAAAAAGACCTGCTGGAAATCCAACATTCCAATTTTTCACTTCTGGAACTCAGATATATTGCCAAATACTCTGAATCCTTACAAACACCATCCAAAGCTCTTGCTAGGCTGATAAACTCTTTGCCCAAAACCCCAAGAATTACATTTATAAGACATTGTAATACTCTTTATAACTCAAATACACAAATCATCCAATTATTCCATCAAATCTATAGAGATTTGTATGCTTCTAACATCTCATCATCTTCCCAAAGTGAAATGAGGGAATTTCTATCCAACCTTTCTTTCCCTAAACTATCCAGAACTCAGAAAACCGACCTCTCAACCCCAATTTAAGATTTTAGAGATCCACGAGGCCATTGACAATCTTAAATTAGGCAAAGCTCCCGGCCCTGATGGGTTTACCTCCGAGTTTTATAAATCTTTCAAAACTAATTTGGCTCCCATTTTGCTTCAACTTTATGAGCATATTATACTAAGTGGAATCTCTGACAAATATATTAATCACTCGAAAACTATTTTAATTCCTAAAAACTCCCTAGACACCTCTAACCTAAACAACTACAGACCAATCTCTATCATGAATGTGGATATAAAAATCATTACTACTATCCTGGCTAATAGACTTAAAAAGATGATGCAAACTCTAATCTCCCCAGAACAGTCAGGATTCACGCCCAACAGACATACCTGGGATAACACTCTAACTCTAGAGTCTATGCTAAACATTACTAGAAGGGAAAGAAACCCTATCTATGCTTGGGTAATAGACGCTAGTAAAGCCTTTGATAGGGTTAACTGGGACTTTCTATTCTTGGTATTATCATTTTTTAATATCCCCTCTGATTTTATCAATACTATTAAAACACTATATCACAGCGCATACACAAGGCTATATATTAATGGTCAATACTCTCAACCGATAAAAATTGCAAACGGCACCAGACAGGGTTGTCCTCTCTCTCTCTTATTTAACCTTTATCTTGAACCCCACTTTCTACTTCTATCTCAACAAACACATCATTCTATCCCTATATTTTATAAAACCAAGATTAGCCTGACTGCTTTTGCAGATGACCTGAACCTTTACTTTGAATACCCAATGTCTGACATGGGAAAACTAGAAAGATCCTTGAACTCCTTTGCTGATATAGCAGGGTATCAAATAAATAAAAATAAATCCTTTATTTTCCCGATTAATCCCCTCGCATATAGAAACAATCTATTCCCTGATACGGCCTGCCGTGTAGAGTACTCCATTAAATATTTAGGAATTCACTATGACCACACCTCTATGTCTATTCTTCAATCCAATCTATCTCAAGCATGGTCTTCCATTTCCCGGGATATCTTAAGATGGCAAAAATTGAACCTTCCTATGCTTGCTAAAACTTCTATCATTAAAATGAACGTCTTTCCCAAATTTCTTTACCTATTAAATTCCTCGCTTTCCTCCTCCCCATCTCGATTTTTAACAAAATTCATAAAGCTTTTGCCAAATTTATATGACACCCTAAATCCGTTAGAGTCTCCTACCAAAGGCTTACTTTACCGAAAAAAATGGGGGGATTGGCTATGCCCAACCTTCTTCTATATTATAAAATCATTCAAGCAAACAGAATTTACACAATTGCTAACTATCAACCAAATTCCTCTAATTGGTCTCCACTATGGGTTAAGCTATGGTATAACTATTCCTATGCCAATACTCTTAACCCTAAAGCATTACCTTGTGTGGATAAATTCTTTCTTAAAAAATTAAAACTACACCCCTCTCTTAAGGGACTAATAAAAACTTTTTAAGATTTATTCCGAGTCATCAAACTAGAGAATGCCCTTCTCCTATTTCAGCCTTTCCATCTTAATCCTAATATAATTTTGAGCAATAAAATGATCAATCTGGATAATCTTCCTCTAATTAAAAACCTTACCTTATGGGATATACAGAAACATAACCCTTTATCCTTAACTGATCTACTAACGGCTCTAGGTCTCTCTAAAAAATTTGTCTCTATTTTGAGACAAATTAGAGAAATAACCCTATCCACAATTAATAAATTCCCAAGTACAGATGAGGAACAGAAACAGGTAAACTATTTACTTCAAGTTTTATCTTACAAAAAAAACATGACCTCATTAGCCTATAAATCTTTTTCCAATTTCATCAATCAAGGGAAAATAGTTTTTGTGGAATACTGGGATTTCCAAGGTATTAACCTCATGAGGAATCAGAAGTACCAGGCCATTAAACATACTCTTATGTTCTCGCCATATAAAAAGCTTCTTTATACACAATTCATGATTGTAAACAACTTATACCTTACCCCAGTCCACTTAAACAAATTTGATCCTAATCAATCTACTGCATGTGGCTGTTGTTCTTACCCACATGCTGATATTATACATATTATGTGGTTTTGTAAATACGCTCACACCATTTGGTGTTCACTTAAAGTCCGCCTAGAGAAAATGGGATACCATAAATCCACACTCTCCTGGGAAATGGCCCTTCTGCATATTACAAACATTCATTTGCCCAAAATCAAACTACATGCTCTGATTATTATCTGTCTCCTGATTAAATTTTATATAACTAAACATTGGCTGGATCGTACTAAACTTAGGTGGAAAGATTTTAAGGTAATAGCTATCCAGTACATTAGATCCCATAAACTGTTAGTAATTAACCCTCACAAGCGGATTTACTTTCAGAAATTGTGGGACTTCATCTTTTTACTCTTATCAGATGACTAGTAATCTTTCTGTACTATTTACTCACTTTATCCCCCTAACTCCCATTAATAGGAAGGTATGAAAAGTGTTGGTGAATTTGTAGTATATCAAGTACTATTTCTTCTTTCTATTTGGTTTCTTTATGGATATGATTCATCTGACTCTTGAAAAGTTTGGCACATTGTATATTAGTTTAGTTGCATTTGACCCTCCTGTATCTTCTCTGTGGGTTTTTTTATATTCAAATGTTGTATATTTTCTTGTATATTTTGCTTGATTTTGATATGAATAAATAAAAAAAAAAAATGTAAAAAAAAAAAGACAATTTCAAGAGCCGAGCAACTATACTCAAGTGGAGTATTGTGATTAATGCCCTGGCCAGACTGAGGTAGGCAGTATGCACAATTTTGTCCTTATCCATTGCACTGGTGACCATCTCTAACAAGTGTACTAGGTGAAGTAGGCATGGCTTGCCCTTGATGAAATCAAACTGGTCTGTATCCAATGTCTGAAAGTTTCTTTTGTCATTATTCAGCATAGCCATGATAACTCATAGATTCACAGATTGTTATTAGGCTAACAAGCCAGGGTGACCTTTCTAAGTCTAATCAAATTTTACCAAAATAATAATGTTGTCCTGTATCTGAGTAGGACATTGAGAGCCAGGCATTTACAAGCTACCTCTAGCCGTAAGGGACATGGGTGCCAGGCCTGGTGTAAATTTCCTATTCCCTATCCATGGTCTAGGTTGGGCATAAACTGGGTAAGAGACAAACAGCTTCACATGGATGTGAAGCCTGTTCCATGGGAAGGGCAGTCTCTAGGATATATATCTGTCTCCCTGACATGTTCTGTTTATGTAACAGACAAAATTCAGATCCCTAGACATTGTATTTCTGGTAATCTTTGACTTATAAATATGTAGGGAATTCATAAGTGTGTGGTTTGAAAATTCCTTGTAAGCCAGGCATAAATCACCCCACAGCAATCTATAGGAGACTGAGTAGAGGAAAAGGACTTCAAGGCACTCTGCATAAGGCAGGTTTGTTATGTCTTGTATTCTTTGTGTAAGGAACCTCTGGGATCACTCTAGTTGATGCATATGCCTGGTCAGATACATCCCAAAGGGAGGATTGTACTCTAGGATTGATCTGAAAAGGATAGAGTATAGTGGAATAATGACATATTTGGATCTAGATGCCTTTCCCTTACTTATAAGTTGTACAACATAAAAGGACTTTCTATACAGACTATTGGATGTGGTGGTTGGAAGTAAGGCTACTGTTATGTGCGTATCCAGATCCCTTACTATGGGTTGACTCTGAGAGGAATATTATCAACATGGTAATTAGGTGGGATGGTTTACTTCCCAAGGGGTACAATTATGCATTTCTCAGCATTTAGTTTGATTAAGGCTTTGGCACTAATTGTTAGTCATTGACAGATGACCTTGAAGAATGCTATTGTCTGCAGGGGAGTCAATAATTACCCACAGCTTGCAATTATCTGCGAACTTAATCAGCTATAAACCTTCAGCATTTGCTTTCATTTCAGATAAATCAATGGCAAAAAGGAGTGGGCCCAGTAAAGAGCCCTGGGGGACTCCACTAATTACTGGCCTCTTGGTGGAGGTGGCCTCACCTATTTTGACCTCCTATCAGTGAGCCCGTTGTCTATCCAGCAGATGATGAAGGGTTTATACCTAAATTAGTGCCCTTGTCTATAATGCCTGAGTGGGATATTGTATCAAAAGCCTTGAACAGGTCAAGGTAAGCTGTGTGAATAGTCTTACCATCATCCAATGCTTTGGTGACCCTTTCAAAAAGGTCCACCAGATTTAATAGACATGAACTTCATTTAACAAAGCCGAACTGTGATGGGTCCAGTGTTTGCAGATTACCTATGTCCTCATTCTTTACATGCCTTTCTGTATGAAACTAGTCAAGCTTATGGATCAGTAGTTTCCTGTTTCTGTGGATGGCTAGTCCTTTAGTAGGGGTACAGCAGTTGCAGTCTTCATTCCTGTGGCACAAAGGCTATTTGAGGGCTACAATTGAATAAACATTATAGTACATCAGGCAGGTAATGGTTCATGCTATTAAGAAGGCATCCTGGGATACGATCTGGGTCCATGGATGCAATAGTTTTTGCTTTGGAGATCGCACTGAAGACCTGTTTCCCACTGATGGTTGGGTGAGTTATGGTTGGAACTAATTTTTAAGAGATGTCTGGGTAAGAAAGAGAGCAACACTGAAGATGAATTTCTTGGCCAGTAGATGTGTTATACCCTTCAGCATGGTATAAGTCGCTCCATTTATAATCAATTCAGCACATTGTTGTGTATTGCCTTTGAGGCTGTGGACATAGCTTGAGTCCCTTGTGATTGTCCTCCGTGTGGGGGGCTACTTTAACTCAACTCTGTCTTTGATAACAAGCCAGGGGGGCCTTTCTAAGCCTAACCAAATTTTACCAAAAGAATAATGATGTCCTGTATCTGAATAGGACATTAGTCTTCCATGTTGCTTGTTTAGTTTGATGAGGAGTTCTCTTGCTGGGCATTGCACCTCCTATTTTTGGCCATGAATTTCTTCTCTTTTTGATATAACCTGTTGATGCTGGGCTTCCACCAGGGTGGCTTTTTTTTTTTGTTCTGTCCTTTTTTGGCTAAGTATTGCTGCCTTCACGTAGATGTATATACACTTAAGAAGGGTTTTTGTAAGCATTTCTGCATAGACAGCAGTGTTCCCTGGATTTGGGGGGTCTTGAAATTTTACCAAGGTGTCACTTAATAGTAGGAAGTTTGCCATGGATTAATTGCTAAAAGTTGCAGGGTTAGTTGGTGTCCCAGGTTGTATTCTGGATGAGACAACTTTATGGTGGACCTGACCATTGAGGATGGTACACGTCGGGGGGGGGGGTGCAATGTTCATGCATGCTGATGGGGAATATGTTAAGCATGTTTTCACCCATAGTGTACTTATAGGTTCATAGGTTCGTAGGAGGCTACTGGGCTATTGGCCCTAGGGCCTATATAAGCCTAGCCAAAAATGTACCCTGGCTTTTGCCACCCAAGAAAATTATTTTCCTGTGCCCCTGTCGAGCAGAGCCACAGAAGTGATCCTTGGGGTGAATTTCCTATCTCCCATTAAATCATCAAGATTTTTCTTGAAGAGTGCTAATGAGGAGCTCTGTTTGACATAGATAGGTAGTCTATTCCAAAGTATGGGAAGTCTTTGGGACAGGAATCTATCCCTCCAGCATGTTCTGTTTATTGTGGTGATAAGGTTTAGGTCCCTAGAGCGTGTAGCTCGGAGGGATTGGGATTTTTTTAAGTGGAGCATGTCCAACAGCTCTGGGTTTGACATAGCTTTGTATGTTAGGCAGAGATTGCCTCTGAGTAGGCGATATGTGACGGAATTGAGCTGGAGTTTTTTGAGACGGTCTGCGTAGGGCATCTGTTTGAGGCCAGTAATCCTCTTTGTGAGGTATTTCTGTGGCCTTTCCAGTTGTTGTAGATGTCTTGTGAGGCACATACCAAAAGGAGCTCTGTACTCTATAATGAGTCTAATGAGTGATGAGTAGACAGTAACAATGACCTCTTTTTTTCTTGATGTGAAACCTTTTGTGATGAGGTGAGCCACGTAGAAGGATTTCCTGACCACTGTGGCGATGTGATTATCAACGGAGAGACTACTGTCCACCTGTGTCCCAAGGTCTCTTATCACATTTTTGGCATTAAGTAGAGTACCAGCTGTGCGGTAGTTCATGGGTACAGAGTTTTTACCAAAGGGGATGACAATACACTTTTTGGCATTGAGCTTCAGGCCATGGCTTTAACACCAGGCATTTGTCTCAGTGAGGCCCTTTTGTAGTATGTCCACATCGTTAGGAGTTTCGATTAAGGCTCCTAGTTTGCAGTCATCTGCAAACTTTTTTAGCCAAAGACCTTCTGTGTTAGCCTGTACTTCAGAGAAGTAGATACCAAACAGGAGAGGACCCAGGACTGAACCCTGTGGTACTCCATTTGTCACTTGTCAGAAGTCGGATTTAGAGTCTGCTACTTTCACAGTGTGGGTTCTGTCCATGAGCCAGTTGGCAACCCATCTTGTGACATAGGGATTTATACCTAGTTTAGTGAGCTTATCTATAATTCCAGAGTGGGGGATGGTGTTGAAAGCCTTGGCGAGATCTAGATAAGCTGTGTGAACCACCTTACCCTCATCTATGGCTTTGGTGACTGCTTCAAAGAAGTCAATTAGATTTAGGAGACATGATCTGCCTTTTAAAAATCTGAACTGGGTAGGGTCCAGAGTTTGGAGATTACCAATGTCTTTGTTTATGAGTTCCATGATGATATGTTCCATGGCTTTGCAGACCAGGCTCGTCAGGCTAATGGGGCAGTTGTTCCCGGGGTCTGTCATGGCTCCCCCTTTGTGGAGTGGGATTACCATTGTGGTGCACCATTCAGTGGGCACAAAGCCTGAGGTGAGGCTATGACTGAGCATGGTACTTAGGTAGGGTGCCAGTTCATTCTGTAGTTCATGTAGAATGCAGCCTGGGATATTGTCAGGTCCCATGGATGCTGTGTTCTTGGCTTTGGAGAGTGTGTTTTTACCTGTGCAGCCATGATTACAGGAACTTTGCATTCTTCCGGTATAGAGATGGGCCCTCTAGGGGGTGAGAGGGGAGTAAAGTCAGCACTGAACCTATCTCCCAGGATGTTAGCACTATCAGTTGGTTCTGTATATTTAGTTCCATTGTGCTGTAACTCAGAGCAGATCTGAGTGTTGCCATTGAGATTCTTGACATAGCTATAGAATGCTTTGTGGTTGTCTTTAGAGTCAGTGGCAATTTTGTTTTCATAACTAGCTTTGGAGGATTTTATGAGGGATCTCAGCTTCTTACTGAGGTTGACCAAGGCATTCCTCCAGTCATGAGATTTTACTCTTTTTTGCAACAGTTTCTTTCTTCTGTTGTAGAGTTTGTTTATGGCAGAGGACCACCAGATCAGCTTCCTTCTTTTGGAGGATAGCATCTTGGTTCTATTAGGGATAGCATGGTCCATGCACTTGTGTAAGTGCTTATAAAGTGCATTTGTGTAGGATTCATCAGTCATAACTCTATTGTCCGTTTGCATGGGTGTCATGAAGTTTGCCACTTCTGTCTTAAGAAGTGTGAAGTTGGCTTTGGAGAAGTTTTTTACGGTGGTTTCCCTAATTGGGGGTGGGGGCGGGATTTAAATGTCTAGGGTGATTAGCTTGTGGTCGGATCTGACCAATGAGGAATTGACCTCTGGTGTGGATGTTGGTAATGACCAGGTCTAGGATATTACTGCCCCTGTTGGGGTGTGAATAAGTTGATCCAAGGTGTTGGAATTTATGAATTCCAGAAAACATTGAGAAAGACTTGGTACATGATTAGTTTTCCCAGTTAATAGTGGGGTAGTTGAAATCGCCCATTATTAGGGTGTTAGGTTGTACCCTAATACTTTCCAGTGTATCATGAAATGAGGAGTGGGAATCCTGGGGCATGGTGGAGGGTCTGTAGCAAGCTACAATTTGAATTGCGGTCTTGCCCAGAGTTAGTTGCACTTGGATAATCTCGGATGCATTATGCTGTTCAACTAGCCTGGAGCTGTGGATATCCTTAATGAATATGGACATGCCTCCACCTTTAGTGCTTCATTCTTGGTTAGATGGCCGAAAGGTGTGGTATGAATTATAGCCTGGTAATGCAGGGATGTTCCCTGGAGCTTTGAACCAGGTCTCTGTCACTGCACAGATGTCGATGTTCTCCATTTTAAGAAGTGCCTCGAGTGAGTGCATTTTGAGGTTTAGACTTCTAGCATTGAGCAGCATTACCCTCAGATTTTGCTTGCTTGTACCTGTTAAGGTGGTGAATTTGTCATTTGAACCTTGCCTAAAAAATGGGTTATGAGTTAACTGGTCCTGGGCATTTGCATTGACATAGTCAAGTTATCTTTGTGCCTGAACATTTGGAGTCCTGTATGATTCCTGTTTTTTATGGGGGTAGTTGAAGTTACCCATGAACATGGTGTTAGCTCAAATGGAGAGCAACTCTAGTTTATTCATGTAAGTGGTGTGGGTTTCCTGGGTCAAGAAGGGGGGTCTATAGCTTGCAAAGATATGATATGGGTGAGATACCTTCAACTTTTGTCTCTTTCTATACAGTTAATGTGTGGAAAGCATTATAGCCCTGCACTCCCGGATTGCTTTCCACAGTTTTAACCATGTCTCAGTAACTGTACAGATGTTTGCAGTCTTCTCCTGGGTGAGGAAAGCTTGCAGGTAATAGAGTTTTTTGTTTAGATTTTGATCACTGAACAGTGAGTCCTGGCTGGTTAAGCAGGTTGGCAGTGCCTAAAAAAGGCCTTTATGGGGATAGTTAAAGTTGTAGTTAATGTCTGAGAGATAACAGGGAACAGGTGTGGACTATACCTGGTGAAGCATCATGGTTTGACAACCATATCCTCCCAGGACAACAAATATTGTTCCCCCTTTGAATGATACAAAAAATGATGCCAGTTGTTAGTCATCTTTTGTTCGCATTTTGGCATCATCCTTGAAAAAAGTGGAATGGTGCTCATTGCCAGGCTCATACTGGCATGGGACACATTTTGTGTTCCGCTATAGCTCTATTCATGTAGTCCAGGGACATATGTCTCAGGTCATTTATGCCCACATGGACTATGAGACATACTGATACCTGTGTTTCAATGACCTGAGTACCCTAAGAAGGCTGTTATCCTTCATTTGTTGTCATTTCCTGCATTTCTGTGCAATATGCAACTGGGATTTCCTTTCAGTTATAGAAATTAATTATCCCAGGGATACATAAGTACACATTTCGGTGATATTTAATTTTAGGATGCTCCTTCCCCTGACTGCGCTGGCAGTGGACAGCGTCAATTGAGTGACAGCAGAATACAACTGAGGACTTAACTGAATGACAGGGGTATATGCCATTAATGACAGTGAAGCCTTGAAAAGAAATGTCAACACCATGATCATGTAGAAATTTTACATCCAAGAGAAATAATGGCTTTTATCTTTCATTGCATATTTACTTGGGGTACCTTACTAATTATTATTATTTTGAACCTGTTAAAAGAAATGATATTCAGGTGTAGACTAATTCATTATTATATTAAAATTTGATACTGTTTTACATCTCTGCTTCAGAAGTGTAGAGATTTAGTCCTTTTGGTTTGGTTTTAGGTTTTGGATACAAATAGTAATTTTAATAGTTAATTAATTTGGATGAGTTACTCACATTTCGAGGTTTTGCTGAGTTCCATTTTAGCATCACTGCTTCTGTGTGCACTTGCATCAGTCCTGCTGTAGTAGGCAAGACAGTATAACAAGGTAAACAGTATAGCATACCCATAACCAAAAGTCTGTGACAGAAGTGGTATGCATAGCAGTGAATAAGATATGCACACAAGTAAGGTTATTTAATAAGTAAAATTACATTTTCCAACTTTAAGACATTTTTTAGTTTTATTAATTGCAGTCCTAATTTGTGTGTGTGTCTATATATGATAAAGGTGAACATGACAAAGCAATAATACTTGGGACATCTTGTTATGTTCAGAGTGCTCTGACAGTTCAGATACACCCTCATCTAGCACTATAACTCCACTTCTTGTACATATAGAGTTGCCATGTCCATATCTTAGGAGTTTGTGAAACTGTCCAATCTGCAATGTTAAACTGGTAAACTGGTGTCATTCCTTTTTACCTAGGCAGTAACAGGTTCAATACTGGCCTGAGACACTGGTTGAACCAGCTATGCTTCTGGTAACAACCTCAGAAGATCTCATTTATATTTTACAATTTTCTAGAATCAAATTTATTCAAGATTTGGAAGTTGATGGATAGATTTTTATCTTAGATTTTACTGTAAAGTATTTCTTGGTGAATAATGTTTCGATTATTGAAGATCAGTGTTTGAAATTTTGAGGGCAAGATTATCTCCAGCTTCATGTTTTAAGTTTACTGCTGCATGCCCAAGGGACTAATTAAGTTGCTACTGAGAACTGCAACAACTCTATTAGATATAATCTCCCCAGCAGTGTAACTGTTTTAATAGGGATCTGTGTTATAACATCGGCTTGCCAAAATATTGATGATCATAACATCCAACCCACATTATCAAAACATCAAGCAACATGGACTTCCCAGAAAGTCAAATGTTAGACCATGACAAATAAATGTTTTTGCAGAAGGGTAAGCCCCCTGAACCCCCCAATCCTTGCAAATTATATATCAACTCTGAGATCACACTACAGCTCTTTATGGGCAGAACCCCAATATCCACTGTGCCATGATCTCACTCAACCCCTTCTTGATATTTTGATGTTCGACTTTGAGGCATTGATGTTGTGGTGTTTCGACAATATGGGTTTGATATGAACATCGACATTTTAGCAAGTCAGTGTTCTACCGCAGACCTATTTTACTAGATGATACTATTTGTGTACTTTTTTTACACTTATAGTATGTAGAACTTATGTTGTTGCAAAGAACAAAAGGAAGGTTGCATAATGTCATAGCTTTCATCAAGAAATTATGCAATACAGAAATGTTCTGCAATATTGCCAAGTTTAAGAGATAGTTTATACAAGGTCCATATTTTTAATAGGATATTGTTAGGGGATCTAAGTAGAGTATCAAGACTGTGTGTGTGTGTGTGTGTGTGTGTGTGTGTGTGTGTGTGTGTGTGTGTGTGTGTGTGTGTGTGTGTGTGTGTGATTAAAGTGACTATGTTCACTGTATTCAGTAACCCAGCTTCAGGCCTAGCATCACAGTCAGTTTATGTCGATTGCCCTTCTACTTCTTAGATGTTGAGATCACCACGTATTTCTGTACGGAGTCCTTACATCAGATCATTGTTGGACTGAATGTAAGTCTCCCTGTGCTTCTAACCTTTAGTTCTATAGAGCAATAACATGAAGACAGAAACTTCTTCAGCAAGATTTCTAAGTAATCTGACAAAATAAGTGGTGAAAGCTAGATGCTACCTAAATCATGCAGACAGGATGATATTGGGGTACAGCCTACCACATAAAGGGTCTTGACATGGTTCCACCTGCTGCCATAAGACACTTAATGAAGGGCTGGTCAGAATATGAATGAAGAACTGGTCAGAATAAACTTAGATGGTGAATATGCAACAAAGTCTCGAAGATTTAGGATCTTCACCTGGAAATGTTTACATAGGTATTTTTATACCCAAAGTAGACTCCAAAGAGTTTTTCCTGAGGTGGATAGCAAATGCTGGAGGTGTGATGGGCAAGAAAGAGGTCGCTGAGAACATATTTTTTGGAGGTGTGATGAGCTGGCAAACCTTTGGGAGTACCTGCAGGCTGCTGTGTTGGATTGGGCTGGTGGGGAGATTTGACTGACTGATGGCGAGATGATTCGAGCCATAAGCCAAAAAGTCTCTAAATAAAAACATAACAACACAACACTTTTTTCCTTTTCTTCTCAATTTTTCTTGGAGTTTCAAGTCCAACTCATTTAAATAAACACAAATCACATGATCATTCATTCTTCCATATTAAAGAAACATGTTAAAAATCTTTTCAGTACATAAACAGTACCTAAGCTAAAATGGAGAGCTATTAATGCCTTTTCTCTACATGTCACAAAAATATTTACAATAAGTCTTAATAATACATTAAAAAACATTTATTCCACCCTACAATAAAAATTCATTTAGCTTAGATACTGCTTATGTACCGAGTGAGTATGAACAAATACCACTGTCTGAGTGATGAAACTATTCATTGCATTACACATTTTAACATGTGAGTAACAATCACATGTCACATTAAGTGTCTAATTAACAGATTACAGGTGCATAATGCTAATAATACCCATTGATAATCAGGTAGGTCCACTAGATACACAATCCCTTCTCAGAGGCAACCCAGGAACAATGTCTGGTTAAGTGACTTGCTCAGAACACACAATAGGCAATGAGGGCTAAGGGAATCAAACCCTGTTCCAGAGAAACTACAGCTTTAACCCTCTATGCCAGCTGTCCTCAAGTAAAATATTATCTTGATTTTTTAACTAATCCTGTAAGACAATTGAAATAATAATTACTCTCCCTAGAGTAGTCTGTAAGTCTTCAAAGTTGTATTTCCCACTGAATGACATCAGCAGGTTTACCAAAGTAGGGCATTTCAACTATACTGCGAGTGACTAGCCTAAAATGCATTGCTCCCTACACAGACAGTGAGACACACACAAAACATCCACAACTGACATGTGTGGGTATAGAACCCCTGACCAAGGCCTACATCACACTACGGAATGGAGCAGTTATAGGTCACACCACATGGATTAGTAAAGAGCTTTCTCCCCAAAGTTGCATTTCACAATGAATGACATCAGCAGGATTGGCAAAGAAGAGCATTTGAAATGTACTGCGAGTGAGTAGCCTATGATGCATTGCTCCATACACAGACTTTGAAATACACACAAAACATCCAGAACTGCCATGGGTGGAGATGGAATCCTACCACAGTTCTAAATCACACTACTGCAGTACGCAGTTACAGGATGCGCTACAGAAATTACTGGGCTATGACTTTCCCAGAGGTGTATTTCTAGGTGAGTGACATCAGCAGCCTTGCCAAAGCTGAGTATATGAATTGTACCGAGTGTGAGTAGCCTAAAAAGTATTGTTCTCTACTCAGTCAGACACACACACACAGTTCCCAGATCTGGGGTTAGAACACTTACCTAAATGTTTTATCACACTACAGCAGTACACAGTTACAGGACGTGCTATGGAGGTTACTGGGCTATGATTTTCCCAGAGGTGTATTGCTAGGTGAGTAACATCGACAGCCTTGCCAAAGTTGAGTATATGAATTGTACGGAGTGTCAGTAGCCTAAAAAGTATTGCTCTCTACTCAGTCAGACACACACACAAATTCACACACAATTGCTAGGTCTGGGGTCAGAACTCGTACCTAACTACTTTATCACACTACAGTAGTATGCAGTTATAAGACACGCTACAGAGATTACTAGGCTATTACTTTCCCAGAGTTGTATTTCTAGGTGAGTGACATCAGCAGCCTTGCCAAAGTTGAGTATATGAATTGTACAGAGTGTGAGTGGCCTAAAAAGCATTGCTGTCTACTCAGTCAGACACACACAGATTCACACACAAACACAGTTCCCAGGTCTGGGGGTAAAACACCTACCTAACTACTTGATCACACTACAGCAGTGCACAGTTACAGGACATGCTACAGAGATTACTGGGCTATGATTTTCCCCGAGGTGTATTTTTAGGTGAGTGACATCACCAGCCTTGCCAAAGTTGAGTATATGAATTGTACGGAGTGTGAGTAGCCTAAAAAGCATTTCTCTGTACACAGTCAAAGGCAGAGAGACACACATAGCAGTAATATGACAAGCCTGCTGAGGTCATCCAATGTGAAATACACCTTTGGGAAAGCTGTAGCTCAGTAATCCCCATGGCGTGCCCCATAACTGCGTACTGCTGTAGTGATAACCTAATTAGGTAGTAGTTCTAACCCCAGACTTGGCAACTGTGTGAGTGTGTGTTTGTGTGTTGTTGACTGACATTGCCTTCATTGCTCTAAGTGTGTCAGTATGCCCAGTATGGCCATCTATATTGCATGTGTGGATCAAGTCCAGGTAGTTTGTACTGCAGTGCTGACCTTTGTGTTGTACACCAGCAGGTAGCATGCTGTGTCTGCAGGGTATACATCGGTCATTTGACATTGACTGTTGCTACATTTCTGCATAGCGGTGGGGGGGGGGCACTTGACTGTTTCTACATTTCTACACAGGGTTGGGGACACCTGACTGTTACTATAAGTGTACATAGGATGGTTGGGCACACCTGACACTTTTACACATTTGCTAGGACTGTATTGGTATGTCGGATACACCATTTCAGTCTGTAGTCTTACCTATCATGCTAGCTAGAGGCATACGAGTGTACTACAGATCTTAGCTTTTACTACCTACATATTAGTTTCTGACTTCCTAGCCTTCACAACTTACATCCAACTGCCTGGCCTGCTGTAGTCTGTCTGTGTAGGCCTGGGGGAGGGGTTACCCATAGGGCTCATTCAGAGGCCATAGTACAGCATTTGTTTGTGTTTGCCTACACCTATCCTGCTGGCTGTGACTGTTGTTGGGTATGTGCCCCCCCAACTGGCATGTGTGAGTCACTTACTTTGTGGGTGTCCCAGTATTGAGGGTGGTGCTGCAGGGCTGCCTATGTTGGATGCACATAGTACACTCCCTATACATGGCTGAGCACAGGTAGTGTCATGTTTGGCATCCCTTTTACTGTATGTGCGAGTTGGAGAGAGGTGTCATTCCCTGGGTCCCTACTGTGTCAGTGCATGTGCTATGCGTTGCCTCTTTGCCAAGGCCAGGGCATACTGCACATGCCTCCTTCTGTCTACTGGGGTAGGCTCAGGTTATTCCTCCGAATCACTCTGTGCCTGTGCAGGCCTTGGCAATGGTGGCGGGTTGTGTGGCCCTGCCCCATGCTGTTCATGCTGCAGCTGTTTCCGCAGGATCATATTGTATAGCATGGCACATACAAGGACAATTTGGGTACATGTAGTTGGTGAGTACTGCAAGGCTCCACCAGATGTGTCCAGGCACCAGAACCATGACTTGAGCATCCCAAACACACCCTCTATTATGATTCGTGTTTGTGCATGTGCCTCATTATGGAGTTCTTGCTTGGGTGTATGTACATTTCTGATGGGTGTCATCAGCCATGGCTCCAGTGCATATCCAGCATCCCTCATTAGGTGACCATATGGGATGTCCGCATTGGCAAATGTCTGGTACAGCTGCATCAAATGCCTGATGTGGGAATCGTGGTAGCTTCCAGGGAAGCCAGCACACATATTCATTATTATGCCCTGGGCATTGCACACAACCTGGAAGTTGATGGAGGGGAAGCCCTTGCAGTTGATGTAAACCCTACCCCGCTCACCTGGTGGTGCTTTAATGCATATGTGCATGCAGTCTATTGCACCCACTACCTCAGGGTATTCTGCTATTTGGTGGAATAAACGCATATTGCTGGCCAACGGCTCATGGGTGTTGGGGAAATATACGTGCTCACTGGCATGTGCTGACATGGCATCCAGGAACTGGTGGAGTACCCTGGACGCTGATGCCTGTGAAATCCCCATCATATCTCCAGTTGGCCTTTGGAAGGTACCTGTAGCTAGTATTCTTAGGCCTACACATACCTTGGTATCCACTGGGATGGGTTCCCCTCTGTCAATTTTGTGTGTAAGGCGTGGCCGACACAGCTCAACAATTTGCTGTAGGAGATCCCTGTCCACCCTATTGCACTCCACTATCTTGTAGCCCTTGGTAGGTTACCCTGGGTCTGTACACTCTTCTCTGTCTCCTCACTGTGGGTTGCTCAGCAACATTCACATCCTCCACCACCCTCAGCCTCTTGCACATGCTGGTTTATGATAGCAAAAGCAGCCCCTAACATTTTTTCTTTTGCTTTCATTTTGTAAAATTTCCCGTTCTTATACCAGTGGTGCAGAGTTTTTGGGAAAAACAAGGGGGAAAGGTGTTTGCATAGTTTATAGTGGTGAGCTGGTCTGGGCTGCTACCTGTGTAATTGGCTGTTTCTGATACATTTCACCTGTCAGCTAAGCTAATTCTCCTTGATTACCTTCCTACTGCTGTTTTACATTCCCATTGCCTCCCTGTTTAAGCCTGTGTGCACACTGCGCAAATGGAGTGCTCAAATATGCACAGAGCTGCTATGTCCTGGTTTAACTTCCTTTTCTTCCAGTAAAACTCGTGGGTGGCGCTCACACCCGATTACAATTTGTAAAGAGTGTTAGGCAGTTTGGACACACCTCTAGCTTAGCTGTGCTAAGCTAGGAGCAGTCCCGAGCCACAGGGCTCCATTCCACTTACAGTATGCCTGACACACACCCCCATGATGTCACCTATATCCTAGTCTTGCACCCAGCTATTTATACTCTTACACTCCTGGGACCTGCCTCACACCCTGGGGAAATCTGGGATTGACTATCCTTCCCCTCCTTTGCATAGGATTGCCTGCTAATGCATAGTTTCATGTCCCACACTGAGCATCCCCCCTTAGCAACCATTACTCACTGGCCAGGTTGTCTTATGCCTGCCATTGACTTGCATGGCAGAATACTGCTTTTAGTTAGAATGCTCATTCTAAGTTTATTTTTTTATATTTCCCCTGATCCCGTTTGCACACCGCTGCCCTATGCTTAAACAGCCAAGAGCTGCGAAAAAAAATATAAAAGTTGATTTTGTTATTTTTGAAACAGTTTGCAATGCCAATGGCCTTATACTTGGTCATTGGCATGCTTCCTCAATGATATGCAGCCTTTATTTGGAGCTGTCATAGCTCCGTTTTGTAGTTTGCAGAAATGTACTCGGTTACTAAAAGAGTACATTTCTGCAGACTGCACTCGTCCTGCACTGACAGCTGACAGCTTCATGGATCACAAATTACCCTCATTTGCATGGTTTTCACCTGCAAATGAATGTAATTTGCATACAGGAGCTCGGTTTGTGCAGAATTACCCTAAGAGCTCACATGCATGTCCCGGGAGTTCGTTCCTGGATCGCACGTCGGCCATATTGCCAAAAATAGCTCTTAGACTAATTCTGCATGCTATAAAGGGCTTTGTAAATCCAGGGGCTTGTTTATTTTTACATTTTACCACATATGTAAGGAATTCACTCAAGTTTATTTCTCACTATAATATGTTTTACAAAAGGATGGCCAAACACCAAAAAGGTCTGTAAACAGGAAATTAGGAACTTAGCGAATGTGATAGTCAAAATGTAGTCTGAGAATAACACATTTTTTATCTTCTAGTCTAGTCTATTATCCATGTGATACTTTTTGATAGTCTGAAGTGCTTTCAGTCAGCAGGCATGACTCATGAATATTAGACACAGAAAACACCCTGCACTGGCATTACAACTTTAATAAGACTTCAAAGTGACGGCCTGGCTCGTACAAGAATATTTAAGAAAGTCTTACCAAATGTGATTAAAAAAGACAAAAACATCTATTTGAGTTATTCTAACCAAATGTATGCTAAAGTCATGTAGCAAGCCCCTTGTTCAAGGGCAGTAAAACAATTGAAACTCTTTCAGAATGCATAATCTCATAAGACCATACTAAATGAAAATGCACTAATAATGTAAGACAACTTAAATTTGCCAGTTTGGAAATCTGTTTACAAACCACAAGCACACAAGGAGAAATAAATGGAGGAAATACTAATTGAAGCAACTTTTTAATATTGCAGTATTAATAAACATAATAAATACATATTTAATACAGAAGAATAAATTACAAAGATAGTAATATTTCAGTAGGCCACTTAACAACTTTGGCAAATAACATTGCAACATGAATAACAGACTTGCGAGAGATGCACTTATATATCCAAATTGGAAGCCACGCACTCTTCAGCCAAGACCGGAATAGCTGGTCAAGAGGAGAAGGTCAACACTTGCACAATACCACATGGAACATATAGCCCTCCAGAACACACACCAGTGCTGCCTTCACATAAAAACACAAACCACACAACCACCTTCGCAGAGGCTCTCATTAAAAATCTACCCAAACAGCAGAGGCCTGCAAGGCAGAAATGCAATCGACCACCACAGCACAACACTAATCACGAGACACATAACTCTCCTGATTTACATCAGCTCCTATACGGCTATCACGTGATGGCTTCTGTAACAATGTCGACATAAATGTGTCAATCATTTGGGTCGATATTGTGGCCATTTGGAATGTTTGTGTTCGGTTTTACTTTTTGTTGTTTCAAACGGCAAATGTTTTGCCGTTCGATCAAACAATAGTTAACCCATCCTGGTCCTCTCCTGCTTGGTATCTACTTCTCTGAAGTCCAGGCCACACAAAGGGATTCTGGCTGACATGGTTCGCAGACGATTGCAAGTTGGTTGCCACTGTGGTCAGAAAGTCCTTCTATGTGGCACATCTCATTACTAAGGGTTTTGCATCCAGGAAGAAAGAGGTCATTGTCTCCCTTTACTCTTCCCTCATTAGGCCAATCATCGAGTACAATGCCCCATTTGGCATGAACCCCACTAGACACTTGCAACAACTGGAGAGGCCACAAAAGTACCTCACAAAGATGATCCTAGGCCTTAAACAGTTGTCCTATATGGACAGACTCAAAAAACTCCAACTATTCTGTCTCATATAGCCTACTTATAGGTGATCTCTTTTTGATTTACAAAGCCATGTCTGACCCAGCTCTGTTAGAAATGCTACATATAAAGAAATCCCAATCCCTCCATACGACACGCTCCAGAGACCTCAACCTCATTACCACAATCAAGAGAACATGCTGGAGGGACAGGTTGATAACCCAGAGACTGCCCATGCTATGGAATAGACTTCACATACATGCCAAACATAACACCTCACTGGGCCTCTTCAAGAGAAATCTTGATGAGTGGATGGGAAATAGAAAATTCACCCCGGGGATCACTCCAGTGGCTCTACTCGACAGAGGCACTGGGAACTAATGTTGGGTGGCACGATGCCAGGGTAATCTTATGGGCTAGGCTTGTAAAGGCTCCAGGGCCATTAGTCTAGTACACACCTATGAACCTATGTACAGAACTTTAAATAAGTAAAAATGAGTGGCTGGCAAAAGTGACTGCAGCTATATTGAAAGGATGAACACAACTTAAAAGTATCATAAAAGTGTAATATATCCTTCATTTGGTATCAGCACAGCTGTCAATGCCCTGATTCCAGAGCAAATAAAAGGATACAAGCAATGCCTCTAACCCATACTCACAAATAGAAAGAAACATATTATTACAACACTGTGAGGGTACAAAAAAGCAACAATTTATTTATTTATTTTTATTTTTATTTTACATTTGTTGACCGGGCTAGTCTAGCTGGATATGTGTCCATTTTCAGTAGAGGCCCAGGGAGAAAAACTCCAAGATAAACTAAGTGAAAAACTTAAAAATCATTTTAACATAGGACTAGAAGAAGAATAAAACATATTAAGATATACATTGCAAATTACAAAATAAAACCTTGGAAGGATAAAAAGTAATAAGATAACTATGTAGCTGCATACATTATGTGCTATGCTTCTAGCAGGTTATAATGTAAAAATCAGAGAGGACAACGCAAAGAGCTTTAGTGCTAGAATATTATTACAAAACAGTGTGAAATGCAGGTAATTATACAATAAAGAAGGACAAGTGATGAAAGAGTAATTATGTAAAATATGCAACTAGAGTATAAAAGAAAGAAAATCTTCTGTAAAGAGAATTTAGAGAGACAGAGGATAGTATGGCTAGAGAGAGAAACGTTGTGTTCTAGTAAAGAACTTTGTTTACTAGAGAAGAAAATGTCTTTGTTCTTGAGTAGTATAAAAGGTGGCATTTATAAGTTAAGAATATAAAATAGTACATATGTAGTCAATAATGGCAGAGACTTTTTTTTTTCTCAAAAAATTTTTAATTAAATATATAAATAACAAGACAGTTAGAAGTTTTATACATGAACAGTAGGTATAAATAAACATATTTCGACTCATAGATGAGAAAACAATCCTTCAGGAGATTTAACATATTATTAAGTAATAAAGCAATACGCAATATGTACACTATATACAAGTTAGGCAACCTGAAAAAAAAAAAAAATTTACATTAACTATTTATTATATTTAAGACTTTTTCTAACACTAACTTTTTTAATGCTTTTTTTTTTGGACTTCTAACTAAGTGGCTTTGAGCATCAATATATGAAAAGCCATTTTCTGGAAAGTAACCCAATTTAGTTTGGTTCGATCCAGCCAATTTTGTATTATGTAAAGTTTTAGTAATGAGCAAATAAAAATGATAACATGAATATCTAATTTTGAAAGATGAATTAATGGAATATGAAGAATAGCAAGTTCCCAGGACAATGTAGACTTTTGGTACCCCATTTTCTGCAATCTGACTTTCAAAGAGGTCCATAATCTGTGAGAAAAATGACAATACCATAAGATATGTAGAAGGTCTGCTTGGGGGTGAGAACAACATGAACATGATGGGGATTTACTTGGGTTAAATTTATTTAATTTGTATGGGGTATAGTAGGCCATTATTAATCATTAATTGTGTATATGATAATTTTTAAAGGGGATAAATTCCTTTGTATATCTAATGGCCAAAAGTTTCTGAGACTCTGACAATTGGGAGTTATAACTTAACCAAACATTTGATAAAAGACAATTATGGTCCATTATTAAGCTATTGATTAACTTATAAGAGTTGAGAGCATTTTATCTGATGAGGAAAGTATTTTGATAATCGTGTTAGGTTTTTCATTTGTTGTTCTATGTGGTCTAAACATAAAACTTGTTTTTAATTATTACTCTTAGTTGACTAAGGATTGGTGAATAGTTCCAATTTACTTTCAAAATTTTACGCCAATCGGGTAAAGATAAGTCAAGATATTTCAAAACATCTCTAACTTTTAAATTTTTATTAAAGGATATTTTGTTAAGTTAAAGGGTTTGTTGTCTATCATTATATTTGGGTTTAGATGAATTGGTTGAATAAGGTGAGAAATCTTTTCTAGATTACATAGTTTGAGTAAGGTTTGGAAGGCTCTAATCTTTGTTTAATTACAGTAGACATATTTTTAATAAATAAACTATCCAAAGAGATAAAAGGAATAGCTTCTGGATTTATATTTTTTGAAATGATGTAATTGTACCATAATTTTATCCATAAAGAATGATTTGTATAAGAAATATTCTTGAAATTAGATATGGTGAGAAGTTTATTAGATGAGACAATCAAATAATAGAGATATAGATTAGGAAGGCCTAAACCACCCTTGTCCTTCAAAATTGACAATCTGGAGTAGGAAATTCTAACAGATTTAGGCAACCATAAAAATTTTGCCAAAGCTTTATTTACAGACTCAAAAAAGATTTTGGAATTATCTGATCAGATGATGTGAACTGGTAAAGGAATTTAGGCAGAATGTTCATTTTAATTATGGCCGCCTTTGATAAAAGTGAAAGGTTTAGATGTTTCCATCTGTCCATATCAGATAATATTGAGTTCCATACTTTATTGATGTTATTTTGAAAAGAAGATTTATTATTGTGTTCTAAATTGATACCTAAATATTTTATACTATAAGTAAACTGAAAATGATGATCTGAAACAAAAATGATTTATGTGCTAAGTGATTTAAGGGAAAGATATGAGTTTTAGAAGAATTTAAAAGATAATTCAAACCAAGAGAAGTAATCAATGGAGTTTGTTATTTTCTATAATCAGATAATGGAGTTTGGAAGTAAATAACTAGATCATCAGCAAAGCTGAAAATGAATTTTGGTATTAAGAATTCTGGGGACATTATGAAAAGTATTTTGAATAATATACAACAACAAAGGTTCTAAATAAATGTTAAAAAGAAAGGGAGACAATGGACAATCCTGTCTTGTTCCTCTGGTAATCTTTATAGGAGAAGAAAATTGACCATTAATGTAAAGTCTAGTAAACATATCTTTGTATAAAACTTTTAAAAAATTTATAAAGAATAAAGGAATATTGAAACATGACATAATTTGAAAGAGAAAGTTCCAACAGACTCTGTCAAAGGCATTTGATGCATCAATGATCAGAGCATATATAGGGTTTGAATTTTTTTTAATGAGATGAATGATAGACTCTAAGGACAGAGTATTATCCCAAGCATGTCTGTGGGACATAAAACCTGATTGATCTAGGGAAATAATTGAGGGTAAATTGAGGGTAAAATCCATTTCAATCTGTTAGCCAAAATAGATGATAAAATCTTAATATCTACGTTTATTAAAGAAATGGGTCTATAATTTATTGGGTCAGATTTTTCTTTATTATTTTTTAGAATTAGGATGGTTTTAGATGTATTCCAATGAATATCTGAGATATCGTTAACTCTTATATGATTATATACTTTGAGAAGAAAGGGAAGAATTACCAATTTGAAAGTTTTGAAAAATTCTGGAGTAAAACCATCTGGACCAGGAGATTTTCCCAATTTAAGATTATCAATTGAATCCGAGATTTCTTGTAACGATATAGGAGCAGAAAGTAATTTTTGTTGACTATCATTTAATTTAGGGAAATGTAGAGAATTTAAAAAGATTTTTAAGTGATTATCATTAACTGAATTAGAAGAACCTGAATATAAATAAGTATAGAGAGAAGTGAATAGCTGAATTATCTCTTCATCCGTGTTATATAATTTATTTTATAAGATAAAGATGAGATTTTCGGTCTTTCAAAATTAACTTTAATAATTCTCACTAATAATTTAGAAGGAACCTGGGCCCATTCTGAATATGAGGCAAGTAATTTTTGTTCAGCTAAAGAGAGATTATTTTGGTGAAGCAAAATTAAATCTTTCTGACAGTCGAGAATTTGTTTTTCTATAGTAGGGTCATGATTCAGTCTAAGATGATTTTCCAAGGAAAAATTCTAGATTTTAAGAACTCCTCTTTCTTAAAGTATTGCTTTTGAAAAAGCTGCTTTACTAATAAATAATCCTCTTAATCTCACTTTACATGCAGCCCATTGTATGTCATAAGGAATGTCTGATGACCCCAGGTTATTTTCCATTTCCTGTAGTATTTCTGAACATTGTTTGCAAATATCTTCATTTAGCAGTAAATTATTATTTAAAGACCACTTATTAAAGTCAATTTTATTTTTAATATTAGAGTTTATGTTTAATTTTAGTGAGATTCTTGAATGGTCCGAAAAGAATCTAGGTTCAATGTTAAAATCCAAAATATATTTTGAGATATAATCAGAAATTAGAAAGAAATCCAATCTGGACCACGAACAGTAACACTTGGAGTAATAAGTATAGATATCATTCTTATTTGAGACTTTAACATTGTGAAGTGGATCAATTAAATTATATTCCGTCATCAAATCATTAAGGGCCATAGTAGATTGATAATTATAAGTAACAGTGGAACGGATCGATCAATTACTGGATTTATTACTGCATTCCAGTCACCACCCACTATAATATGGTGGTCTTTATAGGATGTGAGAATATTATAAATTTTTAAAATGAACAAATGTTGTGAATTACATGGGCCATATAAGTTTAAGACTAAAAGAGGTTTGTCCAGACCAACAATAGAAGTGGTAAATAAGCACCATCTCCCCTCATTATCAAATTTCTCATCAATAATGTTCCCCATGAATTTTTGTTTAATGATTATAGCTACTCCTCTGGAATTAGATGAGTCACCTGAAGCTACTATCTTTTGATCCATTTTTATTTCTCTCTTTATTCCAATCAAGACGCGGAATATGGGTCTCTTGAATAAAACAAATATTTCCCTGTGACTTAAAAATCAAATAAAATAATAATGACTTTTTGGCTTTGCCTTGAATACCTCTAACATTCCAAGAATCCAATATTATATCAACTGGCATATTCAAGGCATACAATCATTATTGATGCTATAAAGGTGAACTCCAAGTAAAAATCCACTAATACTTTAAAAAGAAAAAAGAAAAAGCAGCATTTGAATATCCAATCGTGTCAACAAATATCATGTGCTGAAAAATAAAGAAAAAAATTTCAAGAGCAATAAAATGTATATTAATATCCTTTATCCTAACCCTAGTGCCTACCCACCAATCACCCTGTGATAAAGGAAGATCAGAAGTGAATGAGATAGAAGTTGTAATTATAAATAATAATAACATCGGATTAATATAAAAATTGCTCAAAGGAAGCCTAACACAAATTAAAACCAGAGTAATACTACTAAAACTATATACAAGACTAACTAAATTCAAGATATCCAACATACTCAATCCCTACTTGAAATACTAAGCTAAAAGCTCCTATTATTAAGTAAAAATTATAGTGATTAAATGCATTTCCTCAAGTATTTCAAAGAAGAAAAAAAATAGAATGAATTTTGATTAACTAAAACAATACGGCATAACAAGTATTACAATTAAAACAGAACATATGTTAGGTAATGTAAATAAATATAAAGAAACCCATCTAATAACACTATCATATATGTAAACAAAACAGTGAGAAATCTAGGGATAGTTGTATCATATATAAGGTGATGTTTTAGATATACATATATATAAAAAGCCATAAACATTGCTAAACAGATAAAATTATGCACTATCCAATAAACACTCTTTAATGCTTAGTAACTTTGTCCCAGTAGTCAAATAGACAATAAGTGTGATAAAAAACTCAAATAACTATAGAATGAGCGTTTAACTATAGTTCAAATAAAGCATAAACTGTCCTCCAAGCGACCATACTCTAAAAAACAATTCAATATAGATGTAAGCTAACTGTCTAAATAGCAGTAATATAGCATCTGCTCACAATGATATATTATAAATTGAAATAGGTTTTACCATCTAATGTTCAAAGATAAATACAAATAAGAACTATTGGATAATGCCTTAAACTACAGTATGTACACTAGATTAAATGAATATTAATGTACTTTCATATGAATTTAAATAAATTTTAGAATACTTATACTAATGGCTCTGTTAAATTATATAGTTAAACTGTCCTTCTAAAATATAAAAGCAATACAGCAAACAGGATGTAAAAACACAGTGTTCATAAATATACTCATTATAACATCTAAATAGAACAAAAACAAGTAGGCTAAACTCAAAAAATCAAGGAGTTTAAATATAGACAGGTAAGTTTAGCTAATAACGTTTAAAGATATCCATTCCAAGCATTACATTTGTGTAAAGGCTTTCTATAACAAAACCACCAACTGCAGACCCCTAATCAAGCTTCTGAAAAAAATGCATGAATTTCTCAAATGAACAGGTGTACAGTGTAATACTTGTCTATTTAAACATTTTGGCATCTTTCAAGATAACATAAAAAACATTTTGTAGGAAAATATATGTTCTCTTCTTTACCCATTTTCTGGAATTGTAATAAATGAAACTAACCTGTTCATTTGTTTCAAGAACAATTTCCATCCTAATGCATGAAGGTAACTGCTCGCTTTGGAGCGAGAGAGACATGTATAGGATCGCTGAATGTAACGTGTGAGAAAGACATATTTAAACTTAAAAACATCCTTCGCTTGTGAAGGGGAACACTGTAAATGATAGAAAGTCCTAATAAAACATTCCTGATGCTGAATACATGCTGAAAACAAGCGCAATTGTGTATGCGAAGCTGTCGTGCTTTCGCAACAAATGATGATGTCACCATCCATCTCAGAGAGTCTGTAGTGTGCGATCATGTAGAACAGCAGCTGAAGCTATGAGCAGAAGATTTTTCCTTCAAGAGTCTCGAGAGGCGCGGTTTCTCCCTCCATAAATCTTATAACTGTAATTTAAAAGCTTTTAAAAAAAACTAGTATACTGCCTTCACACAAAGCAAGGAAATGAAAGAAACATAACTATTTGACTGTTTTTAGCACTTATAGTAAATCTATAAATCTGGAAAGCCTGTCATAGCACAATATTATTTAAAACTTATCAGAATTAAAACAAAATAAATTCAAAACAAGTTATTGAAGTGAAATAGGATTAGGTCATAACAGACATGTACATCCTATATTATAAATATTGTCTGAAAAATAACACTTTTGTATTCCATTGACAGTAACATATTATGATACAGTGTCAGGAAGCTTTTAAATGTTTTAAGAAAAATGTCTTTAGCATCTTTGGGGTCTGAGCACACAAACCTTTTGTCATTAACTGTAAAAGACAAAGTATTTGGATAGGACATACGAAATCTTATCCCTCTTTTTATCAAGTCAGCACAATAGGGGCAAGTTTTTGTCTATTTAGTTTAATTTGAGAAGGAAGATCTTGGGAAAAAGATAGTTTGTGAGACTTCCATATGAACTGTTTTTTAGTTTTAGCTGTTTCCAGGATCTGGAAAGTATCCTGAAAGTTTAATAACTTAGTATAAATAATCCTTGGTGTGGAAGAATCTTGCTTTGCACGTAATGCTCTATGTGCTCTCTCTACAATTATAGACTTTGAAGATGTTTCACAGTTTAACAATGTTTCAAAGATATTCTTAGTCACAGATAGCAAGTTTTTATTGTCATAAGATTCAGGCAAACCACAAATAATGATGTTATTTCTTCGACTCCTGGCCTCCAAATCCAACAGTTTAGCTTGTATTTCAGAAATAATCTTGTCTTTAGACTTAAGGTCACTTTCCAATGAATCTGTTTTAACTCTAAAGCTGAATTTCTGTTTTCAGTCATATCCATTCTATCATTTATTTGCTTTAAAGTTTTACTAAAGTCAGCAAATTGTTCTGAAAAGTTTTGGATAGCACTTTGGATAGGCTTTAATGCTACTTTTAGTTCGTCTAAAAGGAAATTTGAATCATTTAAGTCTTTATTACTTACTTTGGAAGTTTCAGTAGGTTGTTTAGATGTCCTTAGTCTTTTGAACTGGAATCTTTTTCAGGAGAGAGCATTGAAGAAAATTTGGCCTTTGTAGGCTGAGTCTCCATGGAGTCGGATTTTGTAGCCATGCCCAGAGATGAACTGCAATTGACAGGATTTCAGGAACCAGGAATAGACTGGGGCAGCAGGTGTCCCAGCAGCAGAGAGAACAAAATTGTTCTGAGGTAAAATAAATCCCAGGATAAGAAGTCCAGAGTAAAAAATAATCCAAATTCGTAGTAAAATATTTATAAAATCTTTTAGTAAAAAAAAACTGAGGAAAAAGATTGGTATAAAGTTGTAAAAAACCAAAAGTTAAATAGCTGTGAGGAGCTCAAGGAGTAGGGACTAAACTAGTCGGCAGCCATCTTGATCATTCTCCAATAATGGCAGAGACTTAGGTAAATCTGTTGGCTAGATGCCTAGTCTGGTTTAGAACAGGGGCACAGCCAGTGTGTTGTTAGGTAAAGTTTCAGTTTGTTTTTGAAAAGTGAGGGAGAGGGGAGAGAGGAAAGATCACTGGGGAGAAGATTCCAAGTTATTTCAATAGCATTAGAAAAGGGAGATTCTCCAGCCTTGTTATTGGGTTTAGAGGTACGTACAAGGTTTTTGTAAGAGGAACGTAGGGATTTCAGATTTATATATGGTGTGATGAGGGTGGATAGAATAGGAGTAGAGGACGGTTTATGAAGGGTTTTATGGGCAATGGTTAGTTGGTGGAGTTTAATCACGTTTTGTAGTTCCAGCCATCCAAACTGTTTTATATTTATGCAATGGTGGGTTCTGTAGGGGTTACCTGTAGCAAACCTAGCAATATAGTTATAGGACGTTTCCAGTTTGCTAAGGTTCTTTTTTGAAGGGTTAGTAAAAATTGGTGATGCATAGAGGAGAGTAGAGATTAGATGAGTGTGCGCTATAGTTGTTCTAGCAGTGGGGGAGAGGAAAGGTCTAATCCTATATAGGGAGCCTAGTTTTTGTTGACAGTTTTTATTGTATTATTGATATGGGTGTCAAAATTCAGGTTGTTATCTGTGATAATGCCCAGAAGTTTGGTGGTTGGGTCTGGGTGATATAATGGTACCATTGGTGGATATAATTGAGAAATCCAATGGAGAGAAATTATGAGCTGGAGTAAAGAGGAGGAGTTTAGTTTTATTAGGGTTCAAAAGAAGGCAATGCTGTGTAAACCATTGTTCAACTATGTTAAATTTGTTCTGGGTAAGAGAGGGAAGTACAGATTTGGATTTGGCTGAACATAAAAGTGTGGAGTCATCAGCATATTGTTTGCAAGTGGCTTGGGGGATGGCTGGATGAAGGTCATTAATGAAAATTGAAAAGAGGAGAGGCCCTAGTATGGACCCCTGAGGGACACCTATGGTAACTGGTTGAAGAGTAAAAAGTGTCTTATCCCAGATTACTGCTTATTGTCTTTTATTGAGGTAGGACTGGAACCATTTTATGGAAGGTGTATCTAAAGAGAGGGAATTGAGTATGTTGATGAGAATCTGGTGATTGACCATGTCAAAAGCTTTAGACAGGTCAATGAAGAGTGCAGAGGAAAGGTAATTAAGGTTGCAGTTTTTATTTATACAATCTGTAAAGGACAAGAGGGCAGTGGTAGTGCTATGTGAGGGTCTAAAACCATGTTGACAGCTGGAAAGTGAGTTATTTTGGGTTAAGTGTTCAAGTAGTTGCTTATGGACGCATTTCTCCATGTTCTTTGCCAGAGGTGAAAGAAGGGCAATAGGATGGTAATTCGAGAGTTCATTGGATTATCTGCCTTTATGAAGAGTATGATATGAGATACTTTCCATAGGCTGGGTATTTGACCTTCAGTGAGAGTCCTATTGATCAGAATAGAAATGGGATAAGCTATAGCTTTGGCTGATAGTTGTAGAAAGTCAGCAGGGAGTTGATCTGCTGAAGGAGAGCATGGTTTAATTTTTTGTAATAGGGTCAGAATATATGAAGTTGGGATGGGTTGCAAATGAAAAGGAGGAGGTGGGGTAGAGTTATAGGAAGGGGGATTAAAGATATTGGGTGATAGCTGAGAAGCTAGAGTTTGGATTGTATTAGTAAAATAGGCATTAAATATTTTGGCTGTATTGATGGGGTTATTATGGTCAGTATTTTGAGGGTTAGGAGTGGACGATTTACCTGGATGGAGTAATTGGTTAATGCTAGTCGAGAATTTATGAGGGTTGTTTTGATGTGGTTGTTGGAATTGTAGGTAGTAATTTTGTTTATCTGATAGTATAGCTTTCTTAGTGTCATTTCTTAGTTGTCTAAAGGTTAGGTGGTTGGCTGGGTTTTTAGTCATTCTCCATTTTGCCCAATATTTATTTCTAAGATGCATTTTGTGTTTAGTTAATTTAGAAAGCCATGGGGCAGACTTGGTTTTAACTCTAATAGATCTGGTTGGTGCATGTTGGTTAAGAATGGCTAGGAAGTTAGAGTTAAAGTAATTGATGGCTTCTTCTAAAGGGAGATGTTTTAAAGGAGACCAATTACAAGTTCTTAGTTCTTTTTCAAAGAGCTCAGTGTTAAAGTTCTTTTTGGTTCTGATATTTTTAACAGATGTTGAGTTGAAGTGAAGGTTTTGTGCCTAATAATATAGGTGAGTGAGAGGTCACTTATATTATCATAGAGGGTTCCTGAGTCATAGTTATTGGGGTGATTGTTGATAAGAATCCAGTCTAATATACTTGATTTTTGGCTAACTTTATTGGTCCTGGTGGGGTATGCAATGGTTTGTGAAACGCCATATAGGTTAATATGGGTTGTAGGGAGGCTGCTACAGTAGCAATTCCAGTCAATTTTCATATCTCCCAGGATTATGGTTTCTTGGGGTAAGTGTTGGGATAGCCAAAAAAGAATATGTTCCATAGTGGCAATGTTATTGCCAGGAGAAAGATACATACAGATGATATTGATAGATTTAGCATTGTTAATATGAAGTTTGGTGATGCGAATTTCAGCATAAGTATCTAGCGGTAATTGACAGTTATAGGTGGATAGCTGTAGGCCTGATTTAAATAGAATAGCTACTCCTCCACCCTTCTTAGCTGCTCGGCCAAGTCTTAGTATGTTATATCTAGGTGGAAGGATTTTGTTGTCTTTGGTAGCAGGTTTTAGCCAAGTTTCGGTAAGACAGAAGATATCAAAGGCATATAGTTCTACTATGGCTTGGAGTTGGGATACTTTGTTGTTTATGCTACGTATATTGGGATAGTTTGAGGGAGTTAGATAATTTATTAGGGGAATTAATAGGGTAGTAATTTTGGTTGGGGAGAGTGGGAGATGTTTTATTTGGACCTGGGTTAGGATGGATATCTCCATCTTTTAATGAGAGTAGTAGTCCTATATAGCTAGGGTTATTGACTTTGTTATTTAAAAATGGATTTTTTTCTGGAATTGAGTATGTTATATTTGATATGTGTTATTCTGTGATACTTTGCGAATAGGTAGTTGGGTGAAGATGTTATATTAGCATGGCTAAGAAGCAGTGGTAGCAATAGAGCATTAGTTTCCTTGTTAGGGTAGTGATGTTTAGGATGTAGGGGATATTCATAGGTAGTGAGTAAATATGATAGGGTAAAAGAGAATAGTAGTAGTGGTGTGAGTAAAAGTATGACATAAAGTGTAGTTGGTGGTTTATACATTGTACAACAGTCATTGGATGTATATAGGTAAAGTCTGTAAGTAATAAAGAGTGAGGATAGAGGAGTGAGAAGGTCAAGGTATGGTAGAAGGATGGGTATGGAGAAGTTGGGTCAGAGAGACAGAAGAGTGCAAAGTGTTTTGGGATAAGTGGGAAAGGAAGAGGTGTGATTATCCTTGTCTAGGTGTAATTTGAGAAGGAAGAGGTGTGGTTAAGGTAGTATAAGAATAAAACCCTTGGGGTGTGTGGGAATTGGGGGTAGGGAAGGGAGCGGAGTGAGCAAGAAAACAAATATATATATATATATATATATATATATATATATATATATATATATATATATATATATATATATATATATACACATATATATATATATCAAGCCTGGCTAACTCTCTTCTAGATTGTGTGCAAAATCTATAAATCACCTACTGTTTGATTTACCCCTGGCTTTCACCAGGGTTTAACTCTAACCTGTGGAACATGTTTATTATTGTTTGCTTATGTACTCTTTGTCAAAATTATAATTATAACGTTTTTAATGTTTCTGTTTACCTTGGAGCTTTTCTCCCTGGGCCTCCACTGAAAATGGACATGCACATTTTTCAAATAATGCAGCATTTAAATTGATTTATTTGTGTTGCATTGAATATTAACTGAACTGGAAGTTTTGACTCTGTTTTGTCAGTTAGTGCTTGCTAGATTTTTATTGCTGTTAGTAATTGCAGACAGGGGTAGTATCATTCATTGATATCCTGCCACTGCCTATTTAAGTGGTACATTTAGGAATAATTTCTGCTTAAAACCTCAGCTTTGACCGGCTAAGATCTAGCTGTATTCAACTGGACGTATAAGAGAATTTAAGTACCTTTTATGTGCACATTTTTCAAATAATACAGCATTTAAATTGATTTATTTGTGTTGCATTGAATATTAACAGAACTGGACGTTTTGACTCTATTTTGTCAGTTAGTGCTTGCTAGAGTTTTATTGCTGTTAGTAATTGCAGGCGGGGTAGTGTCATTCATTGATATCCTTTCACTGCCTATTTAAGTGGTACATTTAGGAGTATTTTCTGCTTAAAACCTCAGCTTGGCCGGGTAAGATCTAGCTGTATTCAACTGGACATATAAGAGAATTTAAGTACCTTTTATCTGCACATTTTTCAAATAATACAGCATTTCAATTGATTTTTTTGTGTTGCATTGAATATTAACTGAACTGGAAGTTTTGACTCTGTTTAGTCAGTTTCCCACCCACCCTCCCTGTTTTTGTTTTGGTGTTAATCTTGGTGGCTTTAAAACTGCCCGCCCCTCTTGTAAATTTGTGTTTGGATACTCCTTCTGGGCCTATCTCATTTTCTCACTCAAATGAGTGCAGTGAGATCATATTCTGATTTCAGACATTCCTACTGTGTACAAAGAGAGCATCTGGGAAAGAAAAGGAAACACAAAATTAAGCTTATTTCCTGCCTTTCCTGTAAGTGGTCTAGATTGTTTGCAGGCTTCTGAGCCCCCAAGCCTTTCTGTTTAGGAGGGAAGCCTTCTAGCTTAATTTTGTTTCTTAGAACTAGCCAGTTTTCTAGTTTCAGCACTCAAATCAGTTTCTTTGAACTCAGCACTTTTTCAGAACTCATTGTAAGCACTAAATAATCTGCAAATTACTACATCACTCAACTTTCCTCACTTGTCTAGAGGAAAGCAGTTTTTAGTACTTAATAAATAAGCACCTATCCAGGCATGTCTAAAGTTCAGCACCCGGTGATTTCTCCTGTCTACCTGATGAATCTGGGCATCTTGGGGCAATGCAGCAATTGCCTCATGTACACAGACAGCCCTCTCCTCCAACCACCCAACACTACAACCTGTGAGAGATGCACTTATATAGCCAAACTGGAAGCAAAGCTCTCTTCACCCAAGACTGGACTAGACAGTCAAGAGGAGAAGGTAAACACTTGCACCACACCATACTCATCACATAGTCCCTCAAAACCTACACCACCAAAACAGACACATAGAAACACAAAACACACACCTACATTCATGGAGGCTCTCAATAAAACCTGCCCAAGCATCAGGGTCCTCCAAAGCAGAAACGCAAGCAAACTCCACTCCCAACACAACCCAAATGACACATAGCCCACAAACTCAGTGTGCCACTCAACCACAGCCCATAAGGCATACCAACATACCCAACACTCTAGTCATAGGTGACTCTATAGTCAGGCACACTGATGTTCCACTCACCAGGCTAAACAAGGAGAAAGTTACTGTCAGCTGCCTGTCAGGTGCCAGGATCCACCACATAATGCATGCACTTGGGTCACTCCACAACAAGTACAAATACAACACTGTAATTGTCCATGTTGGTGTGAATGACCTGAGACTTACCTCCCTGGACTACATGAAAAGAGACATGGAGGAGCTCTCCAATCTTGTAGCCAGTTAGGTATGACCCTGGCTCTGAGTAGCATCCTGCCATCACCCAGAATGATGCCACACTACAAGGACAAAATGACTGACTTCAACAATTGGCTAAGCTTCTGGTGTCATTCTAAATGGATCCAGTATTTGTCTGCCTGGGATGACATAATTGACAGACCACGATGCTTTGCCACAGATGGCCTGCACCTGTTGCCCTTGGGATTCCGGATACTAGCTAAGGCTCTTGCCACCCCATAGTGCCTTTTTTAGGCAAGGTTCAAATGACATATTCACCACCGTAACAGGTACAAGCAAGAAAAATCTGAGGGTAATGCTACTCAATGCTAGAAGTCTAAACCTCAAAATGCACTCACTCGAGGCACTCCTTAAAATGGAGAACATCGACATCTGTGCAGTGACAGAGACCTGGTTCAAAGCTCCAGAGAGCACCCCTGCATTACCAGGCTATAATTCATACCACACCTTTCGGCCACCTAACCCGGAAGGAAGCACTAAAGGTGGAGGCGTGTCCATATTCATTAAGGATATCCACACCTCCAGGCTAGATGCACAGCATAATGCATCCGAGATTATCCAAGTGCAACTAACTCTGGGCAAGGCCGTAATTAAAATTGTAGCTTGCTACAGACCCCCCACCATTCCCCAGGATTCCCACTCCTCATTTCTTGACACAATGGAAAGTATTAGGGTACAACCTAACATCCTAATAATGGGCGATTTCAACTACCCCACCATTAACTGGGAAAACTACTCATGTACCAACTCTTTTGCTCAACGTTTTCTGGAATTCATAAATTCCAACACCTTGGATCAACTTATTCACACCCCCACTAGGGGCAGCAATATCCTAGACCTGGTCATTACAAGCATGGGCAACCGGTGTTCCACACCAGAAGTCAATTCCTCATTGGTCAGATCCAACCACAAGCTAATCACCCTAGACATCCACATCTCGCCCCCACCCCTAATTAGGGAAACCACCGTAAAAAACTTCTCCAAAGCCAACCTCACACTTCTTAAGACAGAAGTGGCAAACTTCATGACACCTATGCAGATGGACAATAGAGGTACGACTGCTGAATCCTACACAAATGCACTTTATAAGCATTTACACGAGTGCATGGAGCATGCTATCCCTAATAGAACCAAGATGCTATCCTCCAAAAAAAGGAAACCAATCTGGTGGTCCTCTGCCATAAACAAATTCTACAACAGAAGAAAGAAACTGCTGCAAAAAAGAGTAAAATCCCTTGACTGGAAGAACTCCCTGGTCAACCTCAGTAAGAAGCTGAAATCCCTCATAAAATCCTCCAAAGCTAGTTACGAAAAACAAAATTGCCACCGACTCTAAAGACAACCACAAAACATTCTATAGCTATATCAAGAATCTCAATGGCAACACTCACATCTGCTCTGAGTTACAGCACAATGGCACTAAATATACAGAACCAACTGATATTGCCAACATTCTGGCAGATAGGTTCAGTGCTAACTTTAACCCCCTCTCACCCCCTAGAGGGCCCATCTCTATACCGGAAGAATGAAAAGTTCCTGTAATCATGGCTGCACAGGTAAAAAACTCACTCTCCAAAGCCAAGAATACAGCATCCATGGGACCTGACAATATCCCAGGCTGCGTTCTACATGAACTACAGAATGAACTGCCCCCCTACCTAAGTACCATGCTCAGTCATAGCCTCACCTCAGGCTTTGTGCCCACTGAATGGTGCACCACAATGGTTATCCCACTCCACAAAGGGGGAGCCACAACGGACCCCGGGAACTACCGCCCCATTAGCCTGACAAGCCTGGTCTGCAAGGTCATGGAATGTATCATCATGGAACTCATAAACAAAGACACTGGTAATCTCCAAACTCTGGACTCTACCCAGTTCGGATTTGTAAAAGGCAGATCATGTCTCCTAAACCTGATTGACTTCTTTGAAGCAGTCACCAAAGCCATAGATGAGGGTAAGGTGGTTTACACAGCTTATCTAGATCTCGCCAAGGCTTTTGACACCATCCCCCACTCTGGAATTATAGATAAACTCACTAAACTAGGTATAAATCCCTATGTCACAAGATGGGTTGCCAACTGGCTCAATGACAGATCCTACACTATGAAAGTAGCAGACTCCAAATCTAACTTCAGACCAGTGACAAGTGGAGTACCACAGGGTTCAGTCCTGGGTCCTCTCCTGTTTGGTATATACTTCTCTGAAGCACAGGCTAACACAGAAGGTCTTTGGCTAACAAAGTTTGCAGATGACTGCAAACTAGGAGCCATAATTGAAACTCCTAATGATGTGGACATACTACAAAAGGGCCTCACTGAGACAGATGCCTGGTGTCAAAGCCAGTGCCTCAAGCTCAATGCCAAAAAGTGTATTGTCATCCCCTTTGGTAAAAACACTGTAGTCATGAACTACCACATAGCTGGTAGTCTACTTAACACCGAAAATGTGATAAGAGACCTTGAGACACAGGTGGACAGTAGTCTCTCCTTTGAAATCACATTGCCACAGTGGTCAGGAAATCCTTCTATGTGGCTCAACTCATCACAAAAGGTTTCTCATCCAGAAAAAAAGAGGTCATTGTTCCCCTCTACTCATCCCTCATTAGACCCATTATAGAGTACACCACCCCTTTTGGTATGTACCTCACAAGACATCTACAACAACTGAAAAGGCCATAGAAATACCTCACAAAGAGGATTACTGGCCTCAAACAGATGGCTACGCAGACCGTCTCAAATAATTCCAGCTTTACTATGTCGCATATCGCCTACTCAGAGGTGATCTCTGCCTAACATAGAAAGCTATGTCAAACCCGGAGCTGTTGGACATGCTCCACTTAAAGAAATTCCAATCCCTCTGAGCTACATGCTCTAGGGACCTAAATCTTGTCACCACAATAAACAGAACATGCTGAAGGGATAGATTCCTGTCCCAGAGACTTCCCATACTCTGGAACAGACTACCTATCTATGTCAAACAGAGCTTCTCATTAGCACTCTTCAAGAAAAATCTTGATGATTGGATGGGAAATAGGAAATTCACCCCAGGGATCACTTCTGTGGCTCTGCTCGACAGGGGCACAGGAAAATAATTTTCTTGGGTGGCGAAAGCCAGGGTACATTTTGGCTAGGCTTATATAGGCCCTAGGGCCAATAGCCTAGTACCTACCTATGAACCTATGAACCTATGCATCCAGTCAGACTATCTCGGACAACTGTAAAATAAATAAAGTAAAAAAAAATATATAATATATATATATATATATATATATATATATATATATATATATATATATATATATATATATATATATATAAAAAAAAGCCCACAGCCGGTTTGCCTAAAATATAAATGTAACATTCATAGATGAATATGCTATAGTGCAGCAAGAATAGTGGACATTTAGTATGAGATATCTGAACACAAGCAAAACTCCATGATTTCTACAATGGACTTACCAACTTATACTATTCTAATCATTGACTTTATAACTGTTTTACCATTCTAGCATATCTATTCAGTGTGTCATAAACAGTATCTGAGATGTATCTGCTTATGACATGTCCAGTGGACTGTTTGCTGCAGTCTTCTTCAGGGAGAGAGTAAAAACAAAACTACAATAAAAAACAAGGTTATGGATTCTTACTGTTTAGCCTGGGAACCATAGATGTAACTAAATAAAATATCACAAATATAGTACTTAAAATATTATACTACAATTAATAATAATTAACTTTGTATAATTGCAAACACTGTGGTCAGTGTTATATTATATACAGAAAAATAAATTTTAAGCCAAACAATTAGCACTGTGCATGATAGCTGAAGTGATATACCCTGTACGAAGCATTTCAGATAGAAAAAAATATCACAAATCCGTTTTAAACATAGGATGCAAAACCTGTGAAACTGTGTGTGATTCTCTTCAAATCACTAAGCCAAACTGTGCTTAGTTGTAATCAAAGAAAAGAAGCTCCTGAGCCCAATCCACAAATGAATAAAACGTAAACGCGTACTATAATCCACTATATGCCATTGCAAATCCTACTGGTTGTGAAACAGCTAATCATTCTAAGAGCTTGTTCCTTTTTATAAAGGCAAAGAAAGCATCAGTCCGTATTATAGCTAGTAACAAGTAGCAACGATGCACATTTTTTTTTTTTTACCTAGAGTATACAGTTTAGCGTATTGTAAAATTCAAGCCTTCTGCAAGAAACCCTACATTTTTGTGAAAATCTCCAAACACGTTTTTATGAAAGCGAATTGCTCTGGACTGTAAAAGTTGGCTTTGTAGAATGATCATGCGTTGTGGTTGCTATAGAAACCAACCATAATGAATGATCGTTCTAAAAACCAAAGGACTCCTTTGAGAGGAGTAGTTAGCAATTACAAGTCAAACATCTGCTCCTTACATTACAACTTTGTTTTTAGAACTATCGTTCGTGATGGTTGCTAAAGAAATGAACTGCAATGAGCGATTGTTCTAAAAACTAAAGTTTAATATAAGGAGTAGTTCAAAAGCATAATATTCCTCTCAGCTGCTTAGAGCAAGAACTGCGGACAAAGATAAAGTAATGGGGGTGGTAAAAGACCATAAATAGGGACAGATTTTAAATATTGACCTTGAGAGCTGAAGGTTATGACATCTGAAACTAAAAAAGTATGCCATTACATGCCAACTTCAGAAACGGCATAAGGGAATCACAATCAACCGTCCTTCTGAAAACAAAAAATTTATGTAACATCACTTGTTAGGCACTTAAAGTAAAACTACATGCACTTGTAAGTGTTTAATAACTGCTGGTTGCATTACAACTTTTTTTTTAAATGATTGTTCATTACAGTTGCAACAGAATCTACATCAGCAAAAAAAATGAATGAATAAATAAATAAAAACTGGTAAAAAAACTCAAAATACTGCAGAAAAAAAAACAGAACAGCTGTACAGTTATTGACTGTGCAGAGACATGTGGGAGCAAAGATACAGAAAAGCTGGAAGTGGAAGTTCGATTTAAATGTGGTAGGAACATAAATCGGAGATGTAAGTTAACACTGGGTGCTAAATATGGACTGGAATTGAACATATACAGGACGTTTTAAAGAAAAATGACACTGTGGGTGGGAATGTGAGTGACGTGGTAAAGTGGGTGTTACTCTGGTCAGCTTTACTATGGACCTGAATTGTAAACACTGGGATTGTCCCATTAAGATATTGCCACTCATGTATACCTGTGAAATGCTGTGACAAACATGCCCATGCCATCAGTACACTTCTAAGTAAGCATACATATACTTTAGCATTTGCTAAATTATATATATGCAAATATGAAACAGATTTTTCTTAATGACATTTCAGCATTTGCAGTATCTAGTTGAAAAATGCAACCATATCTTCTCAAGTTCAATAGTTTTCTGTCCAGATATATCCCAAAGTAATAACTCTTCTATGTTCTCCACATAACCACGTTTCCTCACATTCAGGTTCCCTAGCTGCATGGTTGCCTTTTTATAGTGTAGTTTCTGGGCTGTTAGCATGGAGAAGATGCAAATGAGGTGTGAACTCATTTGAATTGCTGAATCTCAAATATTTGTCTCTGTGTATCAGATGTAAACATAGTGCAGGCCCTCCCTCAATGTTTGTTGCTAATGATTGTAACTGTGGATCATTACTGGTAGGAAGACGGAAAACACAACAGCAATGCAGACTGCCCTACTTCCAGTGGATGTGTCAGGTACGACTTACAAAGTCTATAGATGTAATTTTATCTAGGTTGGAAACGTAAGTAAGCAGCACACAATTCACAGATACTGTTTATTAACATTTAACCTCCCCTTCATTTGTTGGCATCTGCATGCCTCATATGGCTAGTTAGATAAGACATGAATGAGAAACTAACACAGAGAGGTAAGACAGAGCTGCATTTTTGCAAGCAATAGTCCTAAATGGTTGTGTGATCACTCAGTGCACTACACCCAAAGTTAGTAAAAGTACAAATAACTGTTCTATGGTTTCATAGTACTGTAGAAGATGCTGCAGTTGGTTGTATGCAGAATGGTTTCAGTTCACTGCTGCAAAAGTGTTTGTGTGGCAAAGAGAAACAAGGCATCCTCATTTTGTTCTGAAGGCTCACTGGAGTGAGAGTTCAAATCAAGAACTATGTAGAAATATTTCATGTGTACTAACAAACATTTCATTTTGCAGTGTTTATTTCATAGACTGCTTTTCTTCATTTCAACTACGTTTTCCTTTTTTTGCCACTGTTTGTGCTCGGTGCAGCTTAGTGCAAACAAGGGAAATGGAGAAAATGAATATCAGTTTTGGCTGTGCTTATCTCATGTGCATGACATTTGGTAGTGTGCAAACTCAAACTAGTGGCCCAGACAGGAACCAGACAGAACACATGTAGAAATAGCATCTGTAAAAGTGTAAAGGTCAAAAAGGATACATTGTTGCAATTGCTACTTTACATTGCACAATGCCACTGAGTGGTGTTGCACATGGTTAGCAAGGCTCTCCAACACCTGTAGTCACCGAACACCTGCAGATAGGATACAGTGTATCACTGAAAATGGATGCATTCAATTAATTCTGTTGGGCACCATGCAAACACACTAAGCAGAATTGCACAGTGGTTAACACAGAGAACTTAAGAATGAGTAGGAAAGCATGGCACTATCATCTAAATAGTGTCAGCAGGTGGAAGTCCAGGGCTGGAGTACAGATGATGGTCCTGGGTTCTGGTACAGGGTGTGCAACCTATTTTTACTGTTGTGACAGTGCAGTTTATAGCAATTAAATGAAAAATATGCAAGTGTTAAGTCAACATTCTTGTAGCAACAGGTGTAAATGTCAGGCTGCCATACACACGGTCCTGCGTCCTAATACAGGGTATTACATATATTTTTACTGTCGTTCCATTTCCCATTATATTCACTCTTACTTATAACACTTTAGATAGTGGAGATGATATAAATTATATGGATGAGGGATAAGACACCCTTATTGTGTTTTCATATGTATGAATGATGGTATACTGTCTACTATATTTCTATAAGTATGATTCTGCTATCTGGACTTGGATAGCCTTCATAATTAAATAAGACCCATACACAACTGCAACTATATGCAAGAACCTTGTCAGGTCATACCCATACAGGTGTAAGGCCTGAAACTGTCGAATGTATTTATGAATGTTTCCTGACTATGTATGAGCAGCACTTCTTCTCTGGCAAAGATGGAAAATCACCTTGATGGAAGAAAATGTTTTGTCCCTTATGCTTAAGTATTAATCCCACACTTTAAGAAATAATTTTGCCAGTGTATAAAGCCAAAAAAAAAAGGTGTCAGGTCATGACATTTATGCCCTTAGTGAATTTCTACAAACTTAACTCAACTAAGAAGTACCTTCCAATTTTCAATATACATTTCCACGCTACAACAACAAATACCCCTCAAAGTGTGAGACTGACCTTCCAATTTAAAATATTTTCTTCCCTGCTTGGCATTGCTGCTCTCTGCTTAACATCATGCAAATATGATTGGCATTGTTGGTCAGGTTTGTGCTGTACCAGCAAACATGATAACAGGACTTGGCAGGAAAGCATTAGTTGCCATGCTCTACTTTGGTTGTTAGACATGTATGGAATTAGAGGGGAAGTTGCCCAGTTTAGGGCACAGAGGTAGGGTGTCCAGGGGCCCAGGATATTTATTGGACTCCTGGTAAAGCTCCAAAGGCAATGGCTTCTGCAGGGAGGACTATTCTAGCTCCCACTACAATTCTGAGGCTTGGAGCAGTTTGGCTCAGGCTGTATCCAATGCTACTGGCAATGACCTACAGTGGTGCAAAAGTGATACCCTCAACCAGTGGTTAAATGAATTTCAGACTGCTGATATGCCACAGCTGTGTAAGTATGATAATAGAGAGTATTTGTAAAATGTAGAAAGATAAATATAGACAAGACTGGTATACATAATGTTCTTTTGTTCTTTTTTGTTCTTTTCACAGCTGATGCCAAAAGGGAGTTCAATAGATAGGTTCATGCTGCTCAAATGGAGAGCATGAGGGAAGCAAGTGGTATGTAAGTAGCACAAGAGAGGTATTACTATAGCTTTAAAAGTTAAAGATAGATTTTTCACTTTTTTACTACAGTTGTAGCAAACTGAGCATGCATACTCTAACTGTAAAAGCAAGAATGCATGCATTAGTCTGTAATACAAACCCATGCCCAGATTTACTAATCTTCCATGCAGGACTAGCTTAGTCCAGCACAGAAGTGCCCATGTAGGAAGAGGACGGCAGCACACCATGCATATTAATGAAGGCATGCTGCCCGACCTCCCAGGCTTACACAGAGTGTGTACGAGTGCAGGGGGTGTGTCTGAGAGCAGACCTCTCCGAATAAACATGACCCTGCAATGTTGAACAGCATCAAGTGGAAATAAATGAGCAAGACCACTCATAGGTGTCCACATATCCCCACCAACAGTCCCCCATGTGTACAACAGCAACAGGACATAACAATCAAAAGAAGAAACCCCTGTATTGTTTTTTAAAACTCCGAGTACAGCTGACCGTAGGTGCGCGGGTGTGCCCATTGCTTAGCTACGGTTAAAGCAACTTAAAAGGCCGAAGAGGATAACAAGGAAGATATATGCAAATGAATCATCTCAGCAATAGTGTAGTGGGCAGAGCATTTGCCTAACGAGCAGGAATTCCCAGTTCGAGTCCCACTGCAGCACAGTCTATTTTACATGGCAAAGCATGGCATAACCAATATTTGTATTGCAAAACCCACTAAATAACATATATTTATGAATTGGAGTACTGCAGGAAATGCACATGTGAAGAGTCAATATCATAATGAATAAGGCAGCAGTAAGCAGGTGTAAGCACAGATAAGCAGTAGTAAGCATATGTAAGCACTAGTAAGCATGTTTAAGTGCGTTTGCATGGGGGTAAGCACTGCCTACACAGATTAAGCAAAGGAGAAGCTAACTGGATGTAAGAAACTGTGACCGGAAGTTAGCAGTGCTTACCTCCATGCAAACCCACTTGCAATTGCTTTAAAGTGCCTTAATCACTCTGTATCCAATGGCCGGTGTTCTGCCCAGAAACAAAATAAACAGCCTCTGCAAGGCTCGAACCCAAGACCATGCACACCATACACAAAATGCTTTACCATTAACCCATGCCAGACATGCATAAATCATCTGTTTTCAGAAACATAACATCCAACCCAGTCATGCAACAGTACAGAGAATGTATACCTACATCTGGATGTAAGTGTGTGTGTAAATATATTACTATCTAAATGGATACAACATATCAATATATGTAGTTATATATATATATATATATATATATATATATATATATATATATATATATATATATATATATATATATATTTCCAGAAATATATACATATATATACAAATATATGAACATATATACATGCAAATGCCGACAACTACACATATATATGTCAACACTTATATGTCCACATATACGCAACAAGTTACATATATGTACGCAGATATATATATATCTCTGTAGGTATATATGAACATAGTTATAAATATGTAAGCAAATATATATACCCATATAGGTATATATGGCCAGACATCTGTAGATAGCAATAGTAGGTTAACAGAAACATACATGTCCACATGCACCGTTAATGGTGATGAGAGGCCACAAACAATATACGTCTTGTATGAATTGGCATAGCCCCCCAGTCAAACATGTCCACTCTGCAATACACTACCAAGTTCATTTTATTGTGTTTCATTTAAATAGGGATTTAAATTAGTCTTCTTTTATGTTTCACATGTTTATATCACATTCCCTCTCCCCCACCCACTAGGCAGGCCGACCAGTACAGACCAATCCAACCCAGGCCATCCACAACCCATACATTACCACAGTTCCGTCCCCCCCCCCACTGCACACACGCAGCCACCATACCTTCCCTGTTTACCGGCCCATAGCTACCACACCACCACACATTGCCCACCCTCCACTCCCCCCTCGAGACTCATCCTGTACTTTGTCCCGACCCAAGTATCCTAGGTCTGCCACACGTTGTAGTCCATGCACACAGCCATGCGTACCTCTGCAGTCATGGTTTTAAAGGAAAGTAGATTACCCAATTTTTGGGTTGTCCCGTGTGAGACAAATGTTTCCCTGGTAATAACAATAGACTTCATGTGTGACTTTGTTTACACTAATGGTTTTATTTGTAGGTATCGCAAAGCATACGTGGCACACAAGGTTGCCCGGTATGCACACGAAACATAGTATCCAACAATACCAGTCAATATTACAGGACATGTAGCTAAATATGTAGATGTATGTGTGTGTGTGTGTATATATATATATATATATATATATATATATATATATATCCATAACTAAACAGATATATGCCTCTCCCTCTCTGTAGTATATATGTATACATATATAGACATACATATATATTAATACCCACATATAGATATATACATATGCAGACAACCATACATCCACATGTCGTTAGATATATATATATATATATATATATATATATATATATATATACACAGAAATATATATATATATATATATACAGCAATATATATATATATATATATATATATATATATATATATATATACATATATATATATATATATATATATATATATATATATATATATGTGTGTGTGTGTGTATCTATATATATATATATATATATATATATATATATATATATATATATATATATATATATATATATGTATATGTATATACAGATATATATCTATGATATCATACAGCATATAAGAATGACATATGATCACATGCACCGCCAATGGGGGTGAGGGGCCCAATCAACATACGTGTAACATGTATCATTACTCCCCCCCCAGCCAAACAGGGGAAACATGCAAACAAACACACAGAGTAAACAATCCACTGCTCCCCAAACCACAGGCAGGATACAACCAGTGGGGAGAACACTGTGGACCTGCTAAGTCTAATCTAGAAACATAGACAGAAACGTCCCTTGCAGGACAACCCAAAAATTACTGGGTAATTGGAGTCCAGTTCGTGCAATGACTTATTAAGGCAGGGCATGTATGTACTTGGACTACAAGGTTGGGAAAGCCTGATGACCCATGGGTCGAGACAACGTATGAGATGGGTCCCGAGAAGTGGAGAGTGGGCAGTGTGTAGTGGTTTGGTTAGACCCGACCTGCACCCAGAGTAAGGATGAGTGCTGTAGAGGAGGGGTGGGGGGTAATTATGGGTATGAAATTATGGGTCGAGGCGTGCATGTGATGGCTGGAGTGGTTCTATTCAGACCGCCTCATGGATGTAAGCAATAGTGTGAATTGGGTAGAGCTGTCGCCTAATAAGCAGCCATTCCAGGTACGAGTCCCACTGCAGCACAGTCTATTTTACATGGCAAAGTACAGTATAACCAGATGTGTTGTTGCAAAACCCACTAAATAACACCAAAGAACACATGGTTGCAGCACCCCACTGTAGGCATGTAAGCCGATCTAATTGGCATCACAACTTATTATTGTTGTCCTCACCCCCACCCAGGGGTGTGAGTATCCAAATCTGCCTCCTAATTCAGTGTATATGCACAGCTGTTGCTGTAGAAGAAATGGCCAGCTGTGGACCTTCCCTTCAGCCTTCCTGCACATCCCTGACTATTTCCCCTACTATCTTTCCCTCTTAGTGCCCCATTAACACCACTTACCTATCAACCCCTTTTTCATTTATTATAATGTTTAAAGTTACAAGTAGCTGGCACCCTCTTCCCCAACTATATTGGCAGAATCTAGAACTCCCTACCCACATGTATTACCTCAGCTGTCCCAAAGGACAAATGTAAATAACACTTGAAGGCACACCTCAAGCACACTTGGATCAGCACATGCTCACCACCTGGTGAAATCCCCCCCCCCACCTTACACTCTATACCCCTACATCAACTAGTGTAACCGACACCTCATGTCCTGCCTCGCATACAAATCTCAACATCCTTCAAACCTTCCCTATTGTTCCCCCACCAATCATTCCAACGGCCTACTATACAGTTACAATGTCCCCCTCTACCTACCTACCTACCCCTTCACTATTCTCTTCTACTCTATCACACAGGTATGGAATAACTAAACCTAACCCGAATACCTGAGTGTAACCTATCCAGAACTGTTAAACTGGAATCTAACTTCACCTTAAACTGACCTTTGTCAACAGTCATACCTGACATGTAAACCTGACCTAAGCATGTATAATACTGACATGTTTACGTAAACTAAGCATGAAGAATATGTTATGTAGCTATGTTGTCTGTTACTCTCTATGAATGTGAACACCTCTGTATTACTTGTAATGAGTAGCTGGGGTTTACTGTGGAGCTCTACTCCCCGGGCCACTGCTGAAAATGGACAAGCATCCAGTCAGATTGTCCCAGACAACAAATGAAAAATAAATACAAAGAGTAGCATGGGGGTAAGTGGGAATAAGTGGTTGTAAGCCTGTTTGGGTGGCGGTAAGCAATGCCCACACTGGTTAAGCAATGTAGAAGCAAACTCAGTGTACGATGCTGCAACTGGAGGTCAGCAATGTTGACCCTCTCGCAAACCAGCGGATACTCGCTTTCAATTGCTCAAAAGTGCCTTAGTCACCCTGTAGCCAACAGCTCTCATCGTGCCCAGTAACAAAAGAATCTGCACTCCCAGGTTGCAACCCCCTGACCCTGCACCCTATAGTCAAAGTGAGCTACCACTAAGCCATGGCAGATACACATGCAGCTGCTGTTATCACAAACATATCATCCAGCACAGCAATTCAACAGTATAAAAAACTTATGTAAGTATACAGATTAATACCAGCAAATGTGTAAATTGCTCAATCACAGTATTTAGAACAGTCTATGTGTATCAAAGAACAGTACCTGTCCAATCATACTGTTTGAACAGTAGTCTTGCATAACACTGAAGAGAATAATGAAAAATGGTGCACGCCGTGGGGATGTGTGGGCGTGCTTCATGCACAGAATGTCACACCTGGGGTGTCGGTTCATCGGAACTGGGAAATGAGGCTGGCCAGGTGTGTGTGCAAACCGCTGCTTCTCAAACCCCTGGCAGGATGCTACCAGTGGGAGAAACATTGTAGACCAGCTAAGTCTAATCTTGCAAAACAACAGGTCTGTCCCTGGTGGGACAAACCAAAAATTGTGAGTAACATTGATATCTGCACCAGTATCAGAGTACCATCATGGCAAGGGTCATATGTACGTGGACTAAACGGAAGAGCCTGCAAAAGTTTGGGTTGAGACAGTATACTGGAGAAGTACTAAGACATGCAGAGAGGGTAATGTGTGGAGGTGTGGTATGGCTGGGCTAGCAACTGGAGAATGGATGGATGCTGTGTACGTGGAGCTTGGGGGCCGGGGAAGGAACTATGGGTATGACATAATGGTAGAAATATGCAAATGAAGCAGAGCAGCAATAGTGTAGTGGGCAGAGCATCTGCCCAATGAGCAGGCATTCCTGGTTCGAGTTCCACTGTAGCATGGTCTATTTTATATGGCCAAGCACGTTATAACCAATAGTTTTGTTGCAAAACCCATATATATATATATATATATATATATATATATATATATATATAAACTAGAGTACCGCAAGAAATGCACATGTGAAGTATCAGTGTCGGGCTGAATAAGGCACTAGTAAGCAGGTGAAAGCACAAATAAGCAATAGTAAGCATATGTACACGCTAAGTGGGCTTAAGGCCTTACAACTGCTTTAAAGTGCCTTAATCACTCTGTATCCATTGTCAGCCCAGCAACAAAATAAACAGCCATGCAAGTCACAAACGCAGGAACCTATACACCATAGTCCCAGTAGCTATCCACCAAGCCGTCACAGAAGTACAGAAGAATGGGGTAGTAGTAAACATGTCATCACCATAGTATAACCAAACTGAACTTGTGAAAAGCATCAGTATACAGTCATATGTGCCATAACTGACTACAGAACATACATATGTGAACTGGAGGACTGCAGTAAGTCCAGATGTGAGGTGTTATTGTAATGAAGTGTAGAAGTTCCCAGGACCCCATACAGTGTACATACACATGACCAAGGATAAAAGACACATATATAACATGTAATGAAGGGGAAATCAATGCCAAAAGGCAAATATCCTGCAAATCAAATAACAAGCACTGTTAAGCGTAGCACAGCACTGCTTGCCAGACTACTGCCAGGATACTACCAGTGGATGAAACAGTGTCAACCTGCTAAGTCTAATCTTGAAACAAATGCATGTTCATCCTTGGTGGGTTTACCCCAAAAATTCTGCTAAAAACAGTCTTCGGAGTAACATACCATGCCTCAAAAGTAAGCAAAAAAGGGTACGTATGTTCACGGACTAAATGATCGGGAAGCCTGCCTATCCATGGGTCGAGACAACTTATGTGATGTGTCCTGAGAAGCGGAGAGTGGGCAATATGTAGTGGTGTGCTTAGATTCTGCTGGAACCTGTAGAACAGAGGACTGCTGTGGACGAGTGGCATGGGGGTGGGGTGAGGGAACTATGAGTATGAAATTATGGGTCTAGGCGTGCAGGTGTTAGATGAATGCAGTATGTATATGCCTATATGTATATATGTATAGATATGTGTATGTATGTATGTATATATATATATATATATATATATATATATATATATATATATATATATATATATATATATATATATATATGGATATATATATATATATATATATAATATAGAGAGGGAGAGGTATATATCTATTTAGTTATACATATATGGACACACACACACATACGTCTACATATATCAATACGTTTCCCATACTGATGAATGGCATTGCTGGATGCTATGTTTGTGAAAACATCAGTGTTATGCGTACCTGCGATGGCTTACTGGTAAATCACATTGACTATGGTGTGCAAGCTCATGGGTTCGAGCCTTGCTTTTTTTGCTGGGCAGAACAAGACCAGTCTGATACAGGGTGATTAAAGCACTTTTAAGCAGTTCTAAATGGGTTTGCGTGAGTTTGCACAGTGGTAAGCAACGCTACCTGCTGGTAAAATCCAGTTACACCAGGTTAGCCTCAAAATTGCTTACTTTGTGTACAAAGTGCTTACTGTCTTGCAAACCTGTGCAAAGCCACTTACTAATGCTTAAAAGTTCTTACTCCCACTTACTCTGTGCTAATTTCCTTTAAAGAAAAGAAAAAAGGGTTGAGAGGACAGTCCTGAAAAATGGGCACAAAGAGGGAAAGACAGTAGGGAAAATAGCTAGGGATGTGCAGGATAGGTGTAGGGAAGGTCCATAGCTGCCCATTTCTTCTACAGCAACAGCTGTGCATATGCACTGAAGTTGGAGGTAGGTTTGGACACTCAAACCCCTGAGAGAGTGGTGAGGACAGCAATAATATGTTGTGATGCCAATTATGTGCCCAGTGGACAGCTATGTATGGATTATTTGGGAACAGATTGCCCTTTTTTGAAGGTGAGTGGGATGTTGGGGAAGGAGAGTAGGTATGCTTGGGGGTGATAGGTTGGGTAGGATGACAGACAAGACAGACAAGACAGCATACAGGGGTGGTATATGACACATGTGGGGGGGCACCTTGAACAGAGAGGGGTGTTTTGAAGTTGCAAGACCATGAGCCCCCAAATGGAAACAGTGGGACTGAGCTCCCCACCCATGGGCAGTCACCACTGCACATTCATGGCCCCAAAGGTGGCTGTGCTGGGGGATGGGTAGGAGGTGCAGGCTCACCCTCTGAGAGCACCATGTGGTTCTCAAGCTGGTGTAGGTGGTCTTGAAACTCTTTGCCTAGCTCCTTACACACCATGTACTGGGCCTGATGGTGGGTGACAAGTTCCTGTCCTCCCCCACTCCCAGGGGGGGGCAAGCACCATCATCTGCAGCAGTTCCACCCAAAGGTTACACATGGACAATGGAGGAGGAGGTCCCAGGCTGGGACCCAGACCTGTTGTTGCCTGGTGCCATGGCCAGTTAAGGTGGGACAGGTGGGTAGACTGACATCGGAATTCCCATATGGGGTATGGTCTTGCTGTTTTACAAGAGATAAGGGACAGTAATAGTCAGCAGCAGTTAGGATTACTTATAACAGCATGCATAGATATTACCATTACCACAAGACACCAGATCTAGAACAGTTGCAGAACAAGGGGAACACATGCACATATCCTGCATGACATATGTACAAAGGGTGACAGACTTGTGAGAAGTACTATGAACACTGGCACAATATTGGCATCGTGCTGTGGTAACCTCAGACATTTACTGTCATACCACTGTGTTTTGTGATGTATGTCCAGTCTCGGATATGAAGTCATTAACTCTCATGGCTGTCACCATGTACTGACTGCAATCCTCACACTATGCTTCTGCCATTCTCAGATAGATGTTCTGTGAGTAACACAAGGAACAAAAGGTTCAACACACTAACCAGTCTCCAGATGACCCTACAGATGGGGGTTTCCTCACAAACATCACACTGTCATGACAGATCTTAAAACAGGCAGACTAGCCATAACCACACACACCCTGTTAAACTGACATTACTCGAAATTAAGAGCAACAATACATTCTGTAGTCATGTCTGGCACATCCCCTCCTGTCTGTTGGCCATCTTCCACAGTGCATGTTGTTAGAGGTAAATCCCAAACCTATCTGTGATGATGTTTGCCAAACACCAGATCTAGGTTCCACTCACAGTGAATTTCACGGCCCAACACCTACATGATGTTTCTAGATATTGTAGTGTGTTTCCATGCAATTGGCTATGGGACTGTTACCACAGCTGTGTCACATTCAATCAGCTAGAGGAGGACTGCAATTGGTGCAGAGGCCATCAGCTGATCATGACCAACACTTACAAAACATTAGCTGCTGCCTAAGCAGAGCAGATGTACATATCCACATCCACCAGGGAGGGTGTGGGAGGGGCAGAGACAAAGTATGTCAGGGAAGGTGTGGGAGAGTAAAACTGAAGCATGTTTGTGTGACGCACATACCAATACAGGAATTCAAACCCCTGACTGACAATGCATTACTATCTCATGTGCATGCAGTTATTGCATGTGCCACATAGCTTACCTGTTGGTTTGCTGTCCAAAAATGTATGTGCTGATGAGTGACATCTGCAACAGTGATATCATACAGATATGGCAGGTGTATCACAAGTGCCTGTCCACATTGACCGGTATCAGCGGCAACACAGCCACTCTCTCTAAGGGACTCATACACATTGCTGCACTTGTCAGGGTCAAAAATGCACTCCCTACCTAGTTATTTTAACACACTACAGTACTGCATAGGTATCACATGCACCACATGAGCTATTGTGCTGTTCTAAGGGCAAAGGGCATGTGAAGGTGTCTGACATCAGTTGGATTGTTTCAGTATGCCAATGGGAGTTGTACCAGGTGTGAATGTGGATGGAAGCATCATACACCACACACAGGGACACAGGGTGCCAGTACTGACGTGCGTGATTGCATTGCTTTATGGGTGTGTAGCGGTTGGCTGTGCCAGAAAGCTGTGCAAGGCTAGATGAGGGGTATACCTTGGCATCAGGCCACACGACAATGGTCTGCAGTTTGGATCAGGTGTGTAGTGTCTGGAATGACCCACATAGGTGGGTAATGTATTCACCATCTTGTCACCTGGGTTACTATTGAGTGTGGTCAGTGCTGTGCAATGCTTGCCATGTATGTGTTCTATAGTCCATGACATGGATGGTGTCTGGGATGTGCACACATCCCACATTCATGTACAGTGACATGTGGAAGTGTACCTGGATTGCCAGGCCCATGTTATGTACACAGATTGGTATCATCATATGTGCCATGCCTGGCCTCTTGTGGCAGGGCGTGCTCATGGATAGTCTTTTGTGGATCACATTTGATGGCACCAAAGATGTTGTAGGCATCCATTGGGGAACATAGTTAAGGTGCACTTCTTCAGTTATGTGCCTATTGTACTGATGGACAGGGTGCCATGTCCTCTGTAGCCCACTGCAATCACACCATGCTTGGTGTCTGTGAACAGTATGCAGGTTATTACCAACATAGCGGTAGTTGTCTAAGCAAGTGTGTTTGTGTATGAGACACAGGTTCATAGTGTACTCTGTGTAATAATAGGGTTTCTTACTTTGTTCACCAGGTCTTGTATCACATGTAGGGGTGTGGATTGCCACCCCAGCATCTAAGCTGATTGACATCTGTCATCCTTGTAAGGTGGACATTGAGACATATAATATGGCCACCATATAGGAAAATCACAAAACCAGCTCTTCAAGGGGTCCAGGTGTTACATAGTCACAGCCATCTTCACACAGGTTACAAATTACAGACACACACACACAGTTGTCATGGCTGGGATTAGAACTCCTACCTAACTAATTTATCACACTACAGCATTATGCAGTTATTGCACGCACCACAGAGATTACCGGGACGTTTTTTCTCAAAGGTGTATTTCAGAGTTAATGATGTCAGCAGACTTGCCAAAGTAGGGCAATGGAGGTGGCAGTGCCTGTGAATGGCCTCAAAAGCATTGCTCCCTACACTGAAAATGGAACACACACAAACATTCACACTTATTATGTCTGGGAATAGAAGCCCTATCAAAATAGTTTACAACACTACAGCATTGCACAGTTATAGCACGCGCCACAGAGATTATTGGGATATATCTTTCCCAAAGGTATATTTCACAGTTGATGATGTCAGCAGACTTGCCAAAGTAGGGCAATGGCGGTTGTAGTGCCTGTGAATGGCCACAAAAGCATTGCTCCCTACACTGACAAAGGAACACAAATCCTAAACCCAGGACCTGACACAACATGGACACAAGATGTTAATAGCACTCCATCCCACCTGTATGTTGTCAAGCTGGTATCAGTAACATATCATGCAGTACAGTGTGGCTACCATAGGGAATGTACAATGTGGACCCACTCAATACTCCTAGGACTCATATACACAGACACATATATGCAGATACATATATATATATATATATATATATATATATATATATATATATATATATATATGTAACTACACATACACACACAGACATATGTATAGGGAGGTACATATGTAGGGGGTGCACACAATACGGTACAGCCACTATGGCTACAGTCACCAGCATACCACATGGACACTGAATGAGCCAAACATACAAGTGAAACCTTTTTCCTGCAACATATACCAACAGACAAGTCACGGGATATAACACCACACACAGGTTTGCATACATAGGGAAGCTTTGTGTACTACTACAATAGTGTATGCCATGTCATATAGCTGTGTAGACTCTGAAATACTTGTATACAGAGTAATGCAACTGTCTAACAGATAAAAGTATACAGTATTCTGGAAAGGAGTACATATGTTGCTGTCCAGGCCAAGGCCTTCAAGTAGTACAAAAGTAGACACAGACTGGGCCACAGGATAACAAAAAATCAACTGTAAGTAATGCAGATGTACAGTCCAGCAGCCTCCATCTGCAGTCTGTACAAAATCCATAGGGGGTACATACTGAAGTAGACACAATGGGATGTATCTGTGATATACAGAAGGCATGACTGAAACCATCACAATCACACTGACAGAACAGTCTGTATGGCAGGAAGCAGTAGGCCTTTATTTACCCAAGGTGAATTGAATGGTAATGTACACCCTGCTACCTTTAGGCAGCCTACCCCTGTTACCCCCACAGTATTCACTGGTTTCAGTGGCATCTGTCCATACAGGGCATGTGTATACAGCAAGGCATGGCCTTTGTGGGTAACATTTGCTGGCTTGCCAGTTGTAGCAGGTGTCCAGTGGGGAACATAGCGATAGAGCACTGTATGCAATCCATTGCCTATTGTAGGGATGGGACAGGGTGCCATGTCCTCTGTAGTCCACTGCAATCACACCATGTTTACCATCTGTGGGCAATATGAAGGGAACTACCACCGTAGTGGTTGTTGCCTGGCCTAGTGTGTTTGTGTCCGAGACATGGGTGGATAGTGTTCTCTAGGTAATACAGGTGTTGCCTATATTGTTCCCCATGCCCTGATGTCACATGTGGGAGTATAGATTGTGTACCCCAGCCACTGTGATGTTTGACATCTGTTATGCTTGTAAGGTGGACATTATGACATTTAATAGGCACAACATATATGAAAAGTGCAAAACCCACTCCACATTGCTTCATGCTTCACACAGGATACGTATGACAAATGCACACACACAACAAGTCTCACAGTTGCCATGCCCTGGGTTATAACACCTACCTAACTACAACAACATTGTGCAGTTACAGCATGTGCCATGGAGATTACTGGGATTCTCCATCACCAAAGGTGTATTTCACACTGGATGACATCAGCTGACTTGCCAAAGTAGGCTTTGCAAAGTGAGGCACTGGAAGGTGTAGTGAGTGTGACTGGCATCAAAAGCATTGCTCCATATACAGACAAACATACACAGAGTTGCCATGTCTGGGATTAGAACACCCATCTAATTACTACTGTACACTAGAGCATTACACAGTTACAGAATGCGCCATGGAGATTACTGTGTATTTCACAGGGAATGACATCAGCAGGCTTGTCAAAGAAAGGCAATGAAAGGTGTACTGACTGGAAGGCTACCAGGGGCAATTGTGTACAGTGATAGACATTTGCACATCATATGTTTTTGCAAAATGGGAGTGTGCTGTGTGGGACAGGCCTCATGAGAAAGCAGCTGTCTGCCACTGTCTGTCACTCTCTTCCCACATCTATTATGTGTATGTCTGAGCTGTTATAGTGTGCTCTCCTTGGATATATGTGCACATTCTAATCCGGTGTGTGTGCAGAGCATGACTGGTGTCTAATGTGGAGTGTTTGCACAGACATCTGTGACTGACTGCTGTGTATAGTCCACAGTTGTTTCCATACATGGGCTTCATTTCTCTAAGCGTGTGAGCATACCCAGTGTGACCCTTCTGCAATTTGTTTTCTGACATGGCCTTCACTTCTCTAAGTGTGCGAACATGCCCAGTATGAGTGTCTGTGTTGCATGTGTGACTCCATTCCAGGTAGGTTGTACTCCAGTGCAGGTATTTGTGCTCCACACCTACAGCTAGTAACCTGCTTCTGCAGGATATCTGTAGATTGGTTGACAATGTGGATCAACATTGGGAAAAGGGTAGCGAGATTGTTGCTAATTGTGTCTGTGGTGCTTCTGCTACATGGTTTTGGTGTTGGCAGGGATAGTCAGTGATATGTGGTGTTTTACCCTCTGATGTTTTATGTCATCAACTACTGACGGGTATACATCTTTGCTGGTAGTAGGTTCCTGGGGATTGCAAGCTGAATGCAGCTTTGTCCAGTATTGCGGTGTGCAACCTACATATTCTTGCACACTCATGTCATTCTGCCGTGGAAACTGTAGACACTTCCTGATGGGTCTGTGTATATGGTCCAGCACCTTGGTGTTGTTGTGGCTGTGGGTCCCATGTCTGTCCAATTATCATCATGACAGGATGGCCATATCATGCTGTGGCCATACCTCACAGGTAACCTCTCATTTGACACTCACATTGCCAAAGTGGTTAGGAAGACCTTCTATATTGCCCACCTTATCATGAAGGGTTTCACATCTAGATCAAGAGAGGTCATTGTGCCCCTGTATTCTTCTCTTATCAGGCCAATGATTGAGTACAATGCCCCATTTGGGATGTATCTCACCCGACACCTGCAGCAGTTGGAAAGACCCCAAAAGTTCCTCACCAAGAGGATAAAGGGTCTTAAACATATGTCATATGCTGCCCGTCTGAAAAAACTCCAGATCTATTCAGTCGCATACCGCCTGCTCAGAGGTGATCTGTGCCTGACGTACAAGGCCATGTCCAATCCTGAATTAATGGACATGCTCCACCTCAAAAAATCCAAATCCATCAGAGCCACGAGAACAAGTGACTTAAACCTCAACACAGAAATAAATAGAACATGCTGGAGGGACAGATTAATAACCCAGAGGCTCCCTACACTCTGGAACAGAATCCCAGTCCATGTTAGGCAGAGCCCCTCACTGACTCTATTCAAGAGAAATCTCGACGAGTGGATGGGAGATCGTAGGTTTACCCCGGGGGTCATCTCTTTGTCACTACTAGACAGAGGCATAGTAAACTAAACCCTAAAAGGGCATAGTATTCTCATCCTAAGGGGTGGTGTAAGCCACATACACTCTGGCTAGGCTTGTAAATGCCCTAGGGCAGATAGCCTAGTGCGAACCTATGAACCTATGAACCTATTCAGACTCATTGAGGTTATCCAGAGGCAGGGCTCATTATTCTGTTCACTATCCCTTCACAATTTGGTTTGCAAGCAGGTTTGTGGCCACCCATCCCAATGTTTGGAGCCATGATAAGTATGTGCACACATCAGGGTTTCACCCGGTTTACTATTGAAATGTCGAACGGCACTACATCAACTGTACTATAGTCGAACACGGAAGTTCGAAAATAGTATTGTCGATGACAAAAAAACAATCTAGGACTGTGTTTTAACATGGGTCGAGGTAGGGGAGATGTTTGTAGTTCTGAATAATACTGAACACCTACCTCAACCCATGTTAAAACCATTCCTAGATTGATTTTTTGACGTCGACATTACTATTTTCGAACTTCCATGTTCGACTATAGTACAGTCGATGTAGTGCCGTTCGACATTTCAATAGTAAACCGTTTCACCCTTCACACACTCCATGGTGGCGGTGCTACCCCCTCTGTTAATCTGTCCTCTTCCTACCATTATGCACACAATATCTGATAGGTATGCCTATAGTTGCCACTCCATCCCAACAGTATGTACAGGTTGGTCCACAGTTCATACACTGGAACATTATGGACATACTACTAGGATTTGTCAACATGTCCTTGCATTTCTGTTCTGTGAACTGTGTTTTGTCATTATGTGGGAGTCCATGGGGTAACATACAGTGGCGGTACAGGCATGACATAGACCTGTGACAGAGGGCAGTGGGGTATTGGGTACTGATGCAGGCTATCTGTAGCAGGCCAGTGCATTCTGTCACTTGTACAGACCCAGGCTGCAAGGCAATGTATTCCCCTGGGGTGACAAGATAGGTGTGCAAGGTGGTGATGGCAATTGTTTCTGTCTTTATCAATCCATTGGTGTGGATGCTGGCAGGGTGCATCTTACAGCTATGGACACACCTGCATGGGACACCTCTTCAGCATGCTGCATTCAGTGAGTATTCACAAAGTAATGTGAGGATCATATTGTACTCATTCACAGCAGCAGGGAGGTGGCCTGTGTGTTACCTGAGGCTGATGCTGGGCCGGACTGGCTGCATGTGTGCTAGGGTAGCTACTTGCAACTGCCTCACAGGTACTCGTGGCCCTTTCCCCTGCTGGTGGCTAGTGGGTGGACACCAGCAGCTTCTACATACATCATACCTCTGCCTTTTGTGGTCTGCCAGTGTTTTCCCACAGTACATCTTAGTTTCCCATACTACACAATCAACTAATGTGCTGTGAACCTTTATGTACAAACAGAGGGTGTCTCCATTTCACTGTGAAATTTTAAATAGTCTCTCTTTACGGTACTTCCACCTGCATACTGTGTATACGTCTGGGCCTACACTCATGCCATGTCCATCTTCCAGATGGTGACAGTTATGACATCTGAACAAATCATATGGACTACTGCTGCAACGTCTTGCTGGGATAAAAGTCTGTTTGGCATTGCAGTTGTGTGGACTTGGCCCGGTCATCAGCAATGCTGCCCATTGGATACCAGGAGACACCATTCATGGCTATTTGCTGAACACTTTCACACAGCATACCACTCAGAACTACCGAACACACAGAGCTCTGCCTATTGTAGACATGCGACTATCTATCTTTGACCAGCTCAGGTACTTGGTGCTCACTGTTATTACTCCTACACATGGCTGGTAATACATTTCTACATAGGTGTGGTGGCCCACACATCACAACTGTGGACATTTCCTACAACCGCCTGATATGTCAGGTACTCTGTTGGCTTCCACACAACAACCTGACACTCAGATCTCTGCATATTGTACACATGAAACAATCCATCCTTCTACTTTGGCAAGCTCAGGTACTCTGTGCTCACTGTTATTACTCCAACACATGGATGCTAATACATTTCTACATAGGGTTTGGGGGGGGCACACCTGCCAACTGTGGAAATTTTCTTTGACCGCACTGGTATTTTTGGTAGTCTGTTGGCTTCCTTTTACATCTATATTCTGATCTATCCTGCAAACTACAGGCATATCAGTGTAATACAGTTTACAGGTTTTATTTACCTACATTGCCATTTCAGACTTTCTACCCTTCAGGAATGACATCCCACTTCCCGACCTGTTATACTCTGTGTAGGTCTGGAAGGGAGTTAATCTCCATTGCCATACCTTGAGGACCTTAGCACTGCCTTTCCTTGTGTTCATCTATACCTGTTCTACTGACTGGGTGGGACTGTTGTTGGGTATGTGAACCTCCATAACATGCAAGGCTGTGCCCTATGGACACACATTTGGGTCAGCACATGTCCTGCAGTGGGCTTTTTCATCTTGTCTGTTACTGTTGACACCAGCATTTGTTATGGTTTCATGCTGGCCATATAGCTGTCCACCCTCTGCTGCCATCCCATGCAGTCACCCAATTCCCTTCCTTGCATGTTCACATCCATACCATTGATACAACTAGCTGACCATACAACTACATTCAGTGATTGATAGGAAGGTTGACTTACTTTGCGGATGTGCCAGTATTGTGGATGGTGCTGGAGGGCTGACTATGTCAGATGCATGTGCGAGTCAGAGAGAGTTTCCATTCCCTGGGTTCCTACTGTGTCAGTGTAAGTGCTATGCGTTGTCTCTTTGCCAAAGCCACAGTATGCCCTGGCTTTGGCAAAGAGGCAATGCACATTGCTGTTATTTCCTGGTTTAACTTCTTTTTTCTTCCTGTAAAACCCAGTGCACAGCGCGCACACCAGCTTACACTTTATAAAGAGTGCTAGGTAGGTTTAGACACACCCCCTGGCTTAGCTGTGCTAAGCTAGGAGCAAACCAGAGCCACAGGGCTTCAATCCACGTACAGTATGCCTGGCACACCCCCATGATGTCACCTAACTCCTAGACTTGCACCAAGCTATTCCTACTCTTACACTGTTGGGACCTGCCTCACATGCTGGGGAAAACTGGGATTCACTATCCTTCTCCTCATTTGCAAAGGATTGCCTGCTAATGCATAGTTACATGTGTCACACTGAGCCTCCCCCCTTAGCAACCACTATTCACTGGCCAGGTTGTCTTTTGCCTGCCACTGACTTGCATGGTAGAATACTGATTTTAGTTAGAATGCTTGTTTTAGGTTTATTTTCTTATTTTCCCCCGATCCCGTTTGCGTGCCACTGCCCTATGCTTAAACAGCTGAAATTGGCGAAAAAAAATAAAAGTTGATTTTTTAATGTTTTGTATTGTTTGCAATGCCAGTGGCCCTATACTTGGCCATTGGCATGCTTCTTCAATGATATGCAGCCTTTATCTGGAGCTGTCATGTCCCCATTTTAGATTTTGCAGAAATGTACTCGGTTACTAACCGAGTACATGTCTGCAGATTACGCTAGTCCTGCACAGACTGATTCCAGCTTCCTGGATAGCAGATTTACCTCATTTGCATGGTTTTTCACCTGCAAATGGGGTAATTTGCATACAGGGACTGGAAAAGTGCAGGACTAGTGCAAGAGCGCTCGTGCACGTCAAATGAGCATGTACGTGGATCGCTCAGCCGCCATATTGCTAACATTGCCTCTGACGCTAATCATGCATGCCGTGCAGGGCTTGCTGAATCCAGGAGCCACTTTAGAAGTCAAGTATAAGACTGTAGTCAGAGGTTGTGGGTTTAAATACGATGAGTGACAACTATACAAAACTGCATTTCTTTAATAATATTACATTAACTTAAACTCTATGCAAGTGGCATGAATGCCCTGCAGATAACTGTAATCTGTTTAGCTGGAACACACATATGTACAATATATGCACATTTTAAGGATTACTTTCAGCAATATGTAGATATAGTGTGTATTTGTTAGGAAGTATACTTAAATGTAATACGTCAGATAAAATAGTTGTATAATTGTGTTAATGTATTATATGTCACATATGATAGTGCTAATTTTATCTTTTTTAACCCTTATCTCTTTTTTATTTTCTATTATGTGTATTATGTGTTGTTAAAATGTCTCCATGTCATCTATCTGTACCAAATCACGAAATGTTTCTCAGCACAGTAAGGTAGGCCAGCCCCAGTGGATTAGGCTGCCCCGGCTCCACTGGTTCTATCACTAATGCCCACCACATCTTGGATCCAACCTGGCAGCACTGCTTCTGCTGCCCCTGCACTACCTACACCCTCAGGTAGTACTGCCCCAGTAGCTGGTACTGTGGTACCCTCTGGTAGCAGTGGCAGAGGTGAGGATTTCATCACCCTTCAACAGATGCCAGGGTTGGTGCACAGGGTTGTGGACTGCACCATTGGTGTACACCTACTCAGGATAGAGAGGTTGCTCTCCCTTATGGTACATAGGAGGAGGAGACATCAAGCACTCCAGCCACAAGTGGAGTAAGGGGACAGAGATGACAGTCCAGTGGGTGAGGACTAGATTCTCACTGTCTCTATGTTTGATGAGCATGAGCCTGGCATATCCCCTCACTCACCCTAAACATGGTGTGTCCAATATTTTGTGTCCCTCACTGTCCCTGTCACTTGTTTTGTTTGTTTGCATTTGCTTCCTCACCTACCCAACTTACCTGACACAGAAATACCTATGTCCCTTACACAGCATCCCTCTTTTTCTGAAAAGAAAAATGGCCACCTGTCACATAAAAAAAAATAAAAAAAAAGCAGCATCCCATACATAGCTCTGCATTTTGCACACGTGTCTTCTTGACACACTGATTGGGTGCAAATGGCTATACAACATGAATGTGTTGTTGTCACCCCTCTCCCTGGAGGTAGCAGTCCAAATTCAGCTAATATTCTGCATATATTATCAGTTTTTACTGTTAAAGAAATGGATAGCTCTGGTTCTTTCCTACCTCCCTCCTGCACATTCCTATATTGCTTTCCCTTTGTTCTTCCCCTGCTTGCTCCCCATTTCAGCACTTTCCTATATACGCCATTTTAATTCCTATAATGTGGTCAAAAACTAGAATTACACACAACATGCATAAGTACCAGAAAAAGCAATGGATCCCTTATTTTCTGGCCTCTATGTTTGCATGGAGTTTGTCATCACACAACAATGCCAAATGACAGTGAGCAGCCCTACAGTGCTACAGTTACCTCTGTGCAATGCCGCTTATACCTACTGTGCCATGCCAACACATAGCAACACATGTACTCTAAAGAGCTGATGTCATTGCAATATCATTGTTTATTTAAAAGTATTAGATACACCTGGATTTGAACCCAGTATAATCTGGGATCAAAAATAAATGTATCAATGCATTTACACCTGCTGTCACAGAGTCAGCTAAGGTGCATACAAAAGGGAACATTATACTCTATTAGTGTTCTGATGAGCTTTGAGTAGAGTGCTGTAGTATAATCCTGAGATCAGAGAATGGTGGCACGACTTATGATGTGCACAGAATAGACTTTCAATACCAGTGTGGACACTTGGTGGTCAAAGTTAGATTGCTATCTATGTGTGTTACCAGGTCTTGCATCACTGGGTTTTAGCATAGCGAACTGTTGTCAATGCTGTAATTAGCAGAGAATTCCACTTTTCAGAAGGACAAAATAAAGACACATTTTTTGCATTTATTTATAGACCATGTGGATTTGTCACCAATCATTTATCTGTGTTAGCCCCCCTATAGCATGTTTCATCATTGGTTGAATCAATGATTGCACCCAGTATGCAAGAATCAGCAAACGCAGTAAGCCAAAGGCCATATACTTTGATTCCCCAACTTTCATGGTATGTGTTCTCCTGGTGAGCTAATTGGTTGACCATCTAGTGATATAAGGCTTTATCCCCAGCTGGGAGTGTTTCTCAATAATACCTGCATGGGGGATTGTGTCCAAACCCAAGGCCAGATCAGGACAGGCAGTATGCACTGTTTTACCTTCATCCAAGCCTATCATACAGATTCAATGGGCTGTGACAATATCACAGATTATCTCTAGCTTGACTTAGCACATACAGTCTCCTGACACAGTTGAATATACACTTTAACACACCTGCCACACAGACTATGATCCTGTAGAAGGGTGTACATGAACATGCATTCATCTGAGTTGGGGGACAGCACCCGAACATTGCATGTACAGACACATCATGACTCTCCTCATCTATGAGGTAGACCGACATGTCATCATGGACCTGTACTAAATGGGCACTAGTAATATCCCAGCTGTGTGCAACAGACCTGTGTGAGTTGTTAATGCTACATCACATCTGTTACATCTATTAGATGTCCCCAAAGATGTCATCGAGAGCATGCATGATGAAAGCATAATCATCCTTTTGAACTTGAAAAACCCAAGGTATTTGGCACAAATCCGCACTAAGATATTCATTGAACACTATCAGATGTGGAAGTAAACACCTATATCATCAAGTGAGATGACCACTGCATCACATGCATGACATCTAATTATGTTGAAATGTGTGAAGTGACCTATACCTCAGGTAAAGTGATCATGTCCGTACATCAGGGTGTCTGCTAGACTCTTTCCTGTCAATTACTTAATTCACAGATGCAATAAATTTGCACACCCGTCCTGTGTCCACACAGCTGTCTGACGGACTACAGATTGTGGGCAATCATTGACTCCAACTGTGATATTAGTATAATACAAACAGTTTTAACACACACCAAAGATTGCTGCCATAGCCATGACAGCACCTGCAGTGAAACAATAACATGGGGGAATGTGTTTCATCAGGAAAACAACTCAATGATAATGTAGAAATCACACCCTATAATCAGACCACTAATTATGTGAACTGGGTCTTGGGGTAGATGGTATGTAGAGCGTCCACCAGCATGTGGTCACAGTGCTGACTACTCCCTTGTAAGTAACACAACTACTGAGTATGTGACGGGCATCTACATCACAGGCCATAATACCTGCATAGTTCACAGCCTTCATCACACCACAAACTGAGCACAATGCACCCTTCTTCGTGTACCTCCCTGCACATCTTCCAGTGAAGTGTAACTGAAGTGTACCACCTTTGATACAGTGACCTGTCACACATCGTATTGGTCATACCTAGGTATTCTTTTTGTTGCATAAACATTATGGTCTGATGGCACAGAACCCCATGAAGTTGTTACACCAGTTGCATGTGTACTACCTGTTCTGGTGATGCACACAGTACATACATAGCTGTTTGACAACACTGAAGACATGAGTAACATCCTGACAGTATGGATTTTGTCATATATATATATATATATATATATATATATATATATATATATATATATGCCATGCACACCAGCTAGCCTGTCTGATCATAATGTCATGTATAGGTATAGCAGTGTCCCTCCTAACACCTCCTGTAGATGTTACAGTGTCAGAACAGTGTGCATGATTACCCTCAGAAAGTGTGGACATGTTATAATAGTTGTACAAGTGTGTTTGTGTAGAACCATCTCTGATCACTCTATGTTACGTCAGAGACATGGGATTACTGGTGGTATTATTCTGATATTGTCCATGATTGTGCATGCTTCTTTTATTGTTGCTCATGCGTCTTTATCTGTGTACCAGTTGCTGGACAACTCTTCTGAGATTACACTCATATTCAGGCGAATCAATTTACACAGCTTCACAATATGTACCCTACCCCAATTGTATATACCATCACTGATAGATGTCCTCTGCATTGTTCATATAAGGATGCTTATCTCACACAGACATCTTCCCCACTGTTATGTCACCTTTTGTGACAGTCACATAATGCATATTTTCATTGTGCAGTCCGTACTATACCATATTGATATGGTGTTTCTACTACAACTGTCTTCCATTGACATGCCCTCATCTGCTGTACATTAGGATATTTCACCTGCCCACTTTTTCTGTGTTCATTCCTACAATTCACCTGTGTGCCCCTATTCAATACACACACTTCCCTTGAATGTTTGTTTTACGTGGCAGTCCATATTCCCTTACAGATCATTTACACAACTTTGGTACAGAATGCCAGGAATGGGATTTCACAATACACTTCACTGCATACACTGTCCTGTAGTGTGTTTGGACCATATTCATACCTTTCAAATGTCCCGATTTTGCAGAATATCCAGATTTTTGCCTTATATCTTTTGGTCTGTTCCTTATAAAATTTGTGGTTATCTGCGATACCACTGGGATGATCTCAGGGCTGAAGTCATTAAATAATTACATACATTTGAGTTTCAGACTTCACATCCTTCAGAAAATGTATCTTAAAACAAACCTTGTTATTCTAGCACCGTTCTAAGTTTAAAAGAGCAACTATGTAAATCTGTCCCTATTTCTAGGTCATTGTCACCCCATTATGTTGGGCTTTGGACAGATTTATTGCACTAAGAGGTTGAGAGCTATGATGACTATATGTTAAGTCCTGGTAGTCATTGTGACATTCCGTGCAAACCTGCTAACCTACTGTGCTCTGAAGTAAATGGATTTGCTATCCGTGTTGCTTTACATGGCTTCCTGGCATGTAGCACTGTTGCCAGCAAAAAAGTGTGCTTGTTTACATATAAATGCAGTGTGCAGCATGTAAATTAGAGATGCTACTCACCACACACGCACATAAACTCCGTGTAGCCTTCACTCGATGACTACATGGAGTTTACTGAATCCCGGGGAGGGAGTATAATTAAGG